>NC_069708.1:21865659-21963159 GCF_023699985.2 Odocoileus virginianus
TTCTTTAATATTTTTTAGCACTTATTCTTTCATATGAATGTTAAAAACCATTTTATTTTATTTCAAAAGCAACCGCTAAAACTATATTTTATAGTTTTCTTCTTATAGATTCAGGACCTTTTTTTAAAGTTCATTCTTAGATATTTTACACTTGATTTCATCATCACAATAAATAGCACATTTCTCTATTTCCATAGGGGGGAAATATTGATCTAATTTTTTTTCTTTTTTGAATGTTATTTCTTATCCAATCCAGTTGTCACATTCTCATGTGAATTATAGTTGCCTTTTATGGTCTCTTAGTTTTTCTAGATATAATATCATGTCACATTCAATTAACAGTGATACTCTCTCTCTTCCTTTCAAATATTTTTTTCCGATTACTTCATCTTCTATTGCATTAGCTAGAGCTTTCAGAAAAATGTTGAATGATACTTGATAGAGAGAACCTCTATCTTGTTGCTAATTTGGAAGTGAAGGATATTCATTCATTCAACAAATGTTTGTTGAATACCTTCCCCTTTCCAGATACTGGATTTGAAATCCTGCATGGCCACTTACTAACTACATGATCTTTTCTTTTTCTAACAGCTTTATTGATGTAATTCACCTTCCACAAACTTCAACATTTAAAGCTTACAATTCAGTGGTTGTTAGTATGTTCAAGTTGTGCAAATCACCCTCATAATCCAATTACAGAACATTTCATCACCCCCAGAAGGAAACATTGTACTGGTTCCACATTCCCACCCCATACCTCCAGCTGCAAGCAGCCACTGATTTACTTTCTGTCTCTATAAATTTGCCTGTTCTAGACCTTTCATATATATGGAATCAAAAATATATGCTCTTCAGTGACTATCTTTTTTTACTTAGAATGTTTTCAAGATTCATCCATGCTATACCATGTATCAGTACTTCATTCTTTATTACTGAATAATATTCCTTTCTGTGGATATACCTCATTTTGTTTATCCATTCATCAGTTGATAGATATTTGGGTTGTTTTCGCTTTTTGGCTACCTTGAATAATGTTGCCATGAACATTTGTGTACAAGTTTTTGTGTGGATGTATATTTTCATTTCGCTCAGAGGTGGAATTGCTGGGTCATATGGTACCTTTAAAGAACTGCCAAACTGTTTTTCAAAATAGTCGCACCATTTTACATGCTACCAGCAATATATGAAGGTTCCAATGTGTCATTCTTAACACTTGTTATTGTCTGGTATTTTTTTTAATTCTAGCCATCTTAATGATTGTGAAGTGGTGTCTCATTGTGGTTTTGATTTCTATTTCCCTAATGAATGTTGAGACTCTCTTGATGTGTGCAATGGACTGCATGTTTATGTGCCCCCTCCCACCCAAATTCACACCTTGAAATCCTAAATCCCAGTGTGATGGTATTAAGAGGCAAGGCCTTTGGGAGGTGATTAGATCATGAGGGTCAAGCCCTCATGAATGGGATTAGTGTCCTTATAAAAGAAACCTCATAGAGCTCCTTTCCACCTTTTGCCATGTGAGGACACAAGAAGATGGCTGTCTATGAATCAGGAAGCAGGTTCTCACCAGACACCAAATCTGCTGGCATTTGAGCTTGGATTTCCCAGCCTCCAGAATTGTAAGAAATAAATATTTGTTGTTTAAGCCAATATTCTCTAAGTAAAGTGATGGGGAGTGGGATTGCTGGATAATATGGTAGTTCTATTAGATAAACACCAATACAGTATACTAACGCATATATATGGAATTTAGAAAGATGGTAACGATAACCCTATATGCAAGACAGAAAAAGAGACACAGATGTATAGAACAGACTTTTGGACTCTATGGGAGAAGGCGAGGGTGGGATGATCTGAGAGAACAGCATCGACATATGTATATTATCAAGTGTGAAACAGATCGCCAGTCCAGGTTGGATGCATGAGACAAGTGTTCGGGGCTGGTGCACTGGGATGACCCAGAGGGATGGGATGTGGAGGGAGGTGGGAGGGGGGTTCAGGATGGGGAACACATGTAAATCCATGGCTGATTCATGTCAATGTATGACAAAAACCACTACAATATTTTAAAGTAATTAGCCTCCAATTAATAAAAATAAATGAAAAAAAATAGTCATTCTGACAGGTGTCTGGTGATATCTCATTGTGGTTTTGATTTGAATTTCCCTGATGATTAATGATGTTGAGCATCTTTTCATGTGCCTATTGACCATCTTCATTTCTTCTTTGGAAAAATGTCTATTTAGTTCTTCTGCCCATTTTGTGTGTATGATTTTAATTGGAAGATAATTGCTTAACAGTGTTGTGTTGGTTTCTGCTGTACAACAATGTGAATTAGCCATAATTATACATATACATTATCCCTTCCCTCTTGCGCCTCCCCCACCTGATCCCACCCCTCTAGATCTTCACAGAGCACCAGGCTAGGCTCTTTGTGTTATATAGCAGCTTCTCACTAGCTATCTATTTTACACATGGTAGTGTATATATGTCAGTGCTACTTTCTCAATTTGTCCTATCCTCTCCCTCCCCACACTGTGTCCACAAGTCTGTTCTCCATATCTGCATTTCCATTCAATAAGATATTTTAAGAGAGAGAGAGAGGCCACATTTACCTAACTTTTGTCACAGTATATTGTTATCGTTGTTCTATTTTATTATTAGTTGTTAATCTCTTATTATACCCAAATCATAAATTAACTTTGTCATAGGTATGCATGTGTATAAGAGATACAGCATATATAGGGTTTGGTACTATACACAGTATCATTTCTGCCCATTTTTAAATTGGGTTGTTTTTTGATAGTGAGTTGTATGAGTTGTTTATATATAATATGTTGGATATTTCTTATCAGTCATATCATTTGCAAATGTTTCTCCCATTCAATAGGTTGTCTTTTCGTTTTGTCAACGGTTTCCTTTGCTTACAAAAGGTTTCCTAATCTGAGGGCTGTCTTTTTACCTTGCTTATAGTTTCCTTTGTTATGCAAAAGCTTTTAAGTTTCATTAGGTCCCATTTGTTTATTTTTGCTTTTGTTTCTAATATTCTGGGATGTGGGTCATAGAGGATCCTGCTGTGATTTATGTCAGAGAGTATTTTGCCTATGTTCTCCTCTAGGAGTTTTATAGTTTCTGGTCTTACATTTAGATCTTTAATCCATTTTGAGTTTCTTTTTGTGTATGGTGTTAGAAAGTGTTCTAGCTTCATTCTTTTACAAGTGGTTGACCAGTTTTCCCAGCACCACTTGTTAAAGAGGTTGTCTTTTTTCCATTGTATATCCTTGCCTCCTTTGTCGAAGATGAGGTGACCATAGGTTCGTGGATTTATCTCTGGGCTTTCTATTCTGTTCCATTGATCTATATTTCTGTCTTTGTGCCAATACCATACTGTCTTGATGACTGTGGCTTTGTAGTATAGTCTGAAGTCAGGCAGGTTGATTCCTCCAGTTCCATTCTTCTTTCTCAAGATTACTTTGGCTATTCGAGGTTGGGAGAAAATAATAGCAAACGAAGCAACAGACAAAGGATTAATCTCAAAAATATACAAGCAACTCCTCCAGCTCAACTCCAGAAAAATAAATGACCCAATCAAAAAATGGGCCAAAGAACTAAACAGACATTTCTCCAAGGAAGACATACAGATGGCACAAAAACACATGAAAAGATGCTCAACATCACTCATTATCAGAGAAATGCAAATCAAAACCACAATGAGGTACCATTACATGCCAGTCAGGATGGCTGCTATCCAAAAGTCTACAAGCAATAAATGCTGGAGAGGGTGTGGAGAAAAGGGAACCCTCTTACACTGTTGGTGGGAATGCAAATTAGTACAGCCACTATGGAAAACAGTGTGGAGATTTCTTAAAAAGCTGGAAATAGAACTGCCATATGACCCAGCAATCCCACTTCTGGGCATACACACCGAGGAAACCAGAATTGAAAGAGACACGTGCACCCCAGTGTTCATCGCAGCACTGTTTATAATAGCCAGGACATGGAAGCAACCTAGATGCCCATCAGCAGACGAATGGATGAGGAAGCTGTGGTACATATACACCATGGAATATTACTCAGCCATTAAAAAGAATTCATTTGAATCAGTTCTAATGAGATGGATGAAACTGGACCCATTATACAGAGTGAAGTAAGCCAGAAAGATAAAGACCATTACAGTATACTAACACATATATATGGAATTTAGAAAGATGGTAATGATAACCCTATATGCAAAACAGAAAAAGAGACTCAGATGTATAGAACAGACTTGTGGACTCTGTGGGAAAAGGCGAGGGTGGGATGTTTCAAGAGGACAGCATTGAAACATGTATATTATCTAGGGTGAAACAGATCACCAGCCCAGGCTGGATGCATGAGACAAGTGCTCGGACCTGGTGCACTGGGAAGACCCAGAGGGATCGGGCGGAGAGGGAGGTGGGAGGGGGGATCGGGCTGGGGAACACATGTAAATCCATGGCTGATTCATGTCAATGTATGACAAAACCCACTACAATATTGTAAGGTAATTAGCCTCCAACTAATTAAAAAAAAATTTTTTTTAAAAAGAAAAAAAAAATTAAAAAAAAAAGAAAAAAAATTTAAAAAAAGGTTTCCTTTGCTTAAACATCGACATTGAACATCATTTAAAAAAATTTTAATTGAAATATATTTTGAGATAACTGTGGATTCACATGCAGTTGTAAAAAATAACGCAAAGTGATCCCTTGTGCACTTTGCTCAGTTTCCTCCAGTTGTGACATTTCACAAAATTAAAGTTTAATATACCAACCAGAATTTTGACCCTGATACAATTCAACCATCTCCGTCAGATTTCCTCAGTCTTACTCATACATATATGTGTATATATGTGTACTAAGTTTCATACAATTTTATCACCTGTGAAGCTTTGTGTATCCATCACCATATTCCAATATCACAGTGATCCCTAGCATTGCCCTTTTATAAACACACTGTTCACCTCTTGTCTCTACTAACCCTTGGAAACCACTAATCTGTTCTCCATGTCTGAAATTTTGTCACTTCAAAATTGTTGTATTGATCAAATCATACAGTATATAAACTTTTGACATTTTTTCAGCAGTGTAGGAGAGATCCAGTTATTCTGCATCCTCACCAGCATTTTGCATTGTAAGTATTTATTTTAGCTATTCTGATATATGTGTAGTGATATCTCATTGTAGTTTTCATTTGCATTTCCCTGGTAGATAATATGAGAACTGTTTTCATATGCTTATTTGCCATCTATGTATCCTCTTTGGTGAAATGTCTGTTAGTATTTTCTAATTGAATTGTTTGGATGATTTTACTGTTGAGTTTTGAGAGTGTTTTATATATTCTACATACCAGTCTTTTGTCAGATATGTTATCTTCATGTATTGTTCACAGTCAGTAGCTTGTCTTTTCATTCTCTTCATCTTTTCCATTCTCTGGTCTTTTTCAGAGCAAAGGTTTTTAAATTTTTGACAAGACCCAGTTTATCAGCGTTTCCTTTTATAGATTATGCTTTTGGTGTCCAATCTAAAAACTTTGCTGTTCTCTGACTCTCTGACACCAACTGAATGTCCAACAACTCAATTCAATTGTTTTTAATTTATTTATTTTAATTGGAGGCTAATTGCTTTACAATATTTTAGTGGTTTTGCCATACATTGACATGAATCCCCCATGGATGTACGTGTGTTCCCCATCCTGAACCCCCCTCCCACCTCCCTCCCCATCCCATTCCTCTCTGTTGTCCCAGTGCACCAGCCCTGAGCACCTGTCTCATGCATCGAAACTGGACTGGTGATCTGTTTCACATATGATAATATACATGTTTCAATGCTATTCTCTCAAATCATCCCACCCTCGCCTTCTCTCATAGAGTCCAAAAGACTGTTATATACATCTGTGTCTCTTTTGCTGTCTCGCATATAGGGTTATCGTTACCATCTTTCTGTTTTGACACTGCCTACCAGTATTCTTGCCAGGGAAATTCCATGGGCAGAGAAGTCTGGTGGGCTACAGTCCATGGGGTCTCAGTCAAACATGACTTAGCAACTAAACAACAACCATCTGGAGTTAGCATCAGATCCCATAAATTAAAGGGCTCAATCCCACTGCCCCCACTTCAGATGCCAGTCACTGCAAGTCCCAGGCCACCCATACTTCTGATTTACTGGCTATAAATTGGGGGTTCCCAGGACCTCTCCCTCAGGTTTAGTAATTGCTAGAATAGCTCAGACATCAAGAAAACACTGTTTACCAGTTTATTATAAAGATACAACTCAAGAACAGCCAGATGGAAGGGATCCACAGGGAAACTTATGGGGGGAGAGGTACAGAGCTTCCATGCCCTCTCTGGACATGCCTTCCTCACAGAACATCTATATTCAACCTGGAAGGTTGCTCTGGATGTAGTTATTCTAGCACCATTGAGTTGTTTTACATGTTTGTAAAAAGGAAATCAGTTGGTCATACTTATGTGGGGTTATTTCTGGATCCTTTATTCTGTTCCATTGATATGTATCTGTCCCTCTGCCCAAATCAGTTTTGATTAATATATCCATGTAGTAAACTTTTAATATTTATTAGGATGATTCTCCCACTTTATTCTTCTTCATTAAGACTGGTTTAGCTCTGGGTCCACTGGACTCTGAAGTCTATTGCAGAGGGTGTGGGTTCAATTCCTGGTTGGGGAACTAAGATCCTGCTTGCCACATGGCATGGCCAAAAAAAAAAAAGACTGGTTTAGCTATTCTAGGGGTTGTGTCTTTGCATATAAATTTTAGAATATGCTTTTCTGTGGATTTTGAACATATTCTCATGTGCTTATTTGCCCTCCACATATTCTCTTTCGTGAAATATCTCTTCATGTCTTTTGCCCATTTAGTTCTTTATATGTTATAAATATTAGCCTTTTGTCAAATAAGGGGTTTGTGAATATTTTCTGTCAGTATGCAACTTGTCATTTCATCCACTTAAGAGTGTCTTTTGCAGAGCTACAGTTTTTAATTTTGATAAACTTATCTATTTTTTTCTTTTTAAAAAATCATGTTTTTGGTGTCATACCTAAGAACTCTTCACTAAGCCCTAAGTTCTGACAATTCTCTCTTCTGTTTTCTTCCAACAGTTTTACATTTTACACACAAATCTATGATCCATTTGGGGTTAATTTTTTATGCATTCTCATGCTCAATTGCTTCAGTCATATCTGACCAACTCTTTGCAACCCTATGGACTGTAGCCCACCAGGCTCCTCTGTCCATGGGATTCTCCAGGCAAGAATACTGGAGTGGATTGCCATGCCATCCTTCAAGGGATCTTCCCTACCCAGGGATTGAACCAGCGTCTCCTGCATTGCAGGCAGATTCTTCACTGCTAAGCCACTATGGAAACCCCAGTGTAACAATTAGAATGAGATTAATTTGGGTTTTTTGCTTGTTTGTTTGTTTTATTTTTTCTTGTTGTTGTTTGGTTTTTTGCTTGAGAATATCCAATTACTCTAGCACCATTTGATGAAAAGATACTGAATTGTTTTTCTACCTTTGTAAAAAAAATTTACATGACTGTATTTGTAGGAGGCGGTATCTGTGTCCTCTATTCTGTTCCATGTGCTTCGCTGGAGCGGCTGTGAGGAGATACCCCACGCCCAAGGTCAGAGAAACCTCAGCAAGATGGTAGGCGCTGGAGCAGCGGGAAATGGCTGTCTGAGAAGGCCTTACAAAAATAGCCGTGAAAAGAAGAGAAGTGAAAAGCAAAGGAGAAAAGGAAAGATATACCCATTTGAATGCAGAGTTCCAAGGAATAGCAAGGAGAGATAAGAAAGCCTTCCTCAGTGATCAGTGCAAAGAAATAGAGGAAAACAATAGAATGGGAAAGACTAGAGATCTCTTCAAGAAAATTTGAGATACCAAGGGAACATTTCATGCAAAAATAGGCACAATAAAAGACAAAAATGGTATGGACCTAACAGAAGCAGAAGAAATTAAGAAGAGGTGGCAAGAATACACAGAACTATACAGAAAAGATCTTCACGACCCAGATAATCATGATGGTGTGATCACTCACCTAGAGCCAGACATCCTGGAATGCAAAGTCAAGTGGGCCTTAGGAAGTATCACTATGAACAAAGCTAGTGGAGGTGATGGAATTCCAGTTGAGCTATTTCAACTCCTAAAAGATGATGTTGTGAAAGTGCTGCACTCAATATGCCAGCAAATCTGGAAAACTCAGCAGTGGCCACAGGACTGGAAAAGGTCAGTTTTCATTCCAATCCCAAAGAAAGGCAGTGCCAAAGAATCCTCAAAACTACTGCACAATTACATTCATCTCACACGTTAGCAAAGTAATACTCAAAATCCTCCAATCCAGGCTTCAACGGTACGCGAACCGAGAACTTCCAGATGTTTGAGCTGGATTTAGAAAAGGCAGAGGAACCAGAGATCAAACTCCCAACATCCATTCGATCATTGAAAAAGTGAGAGAGTTCCAGAAAAACATCTGCTTCTGCTTCATTGACTATGCCAAAGCCTTTGACTGTGGGGATCACCACGAACTGTGGAAAATTCTTAAAGAGATGGGAATACCAGACCACCTGACCTGCCTCCTGAGAAATCTGTATGCAGGTCAGGAAGCAACAGTTATAACTGGACATGGAACAGCAGACTGGTTCCAAATAGGGAAAGGAGCACGTCAAGGCTGTATATTGTCACCCTGCTTATTTAACTTATATGCAGAGTACATCATGCAAAATGCTGGGCTGGATGAAGCCCAAGCTGGAATCAAGATTGCCAGGAGAAATATCAATAACCTTAGATATGCAAATGATACTACCCTTATGGCAGAAAGTGAAGAAGAACTAAAGAGCCTCTTGATGAAAGTGAAAGAGGAGAGTGAAAAAGTTGGCTTAAAACTCAACATTCAGAAAACTAAGATCATGGCATCTGGCCCCATCACTTCATGGCAAATAGATGGGGAAACAGTGGAAACAGTGACAGACTTTATTTTTCTGGGCTCCAAAATCACTGCAGATGGTGACTGCAGCCATGAAATTAAAAGACGCGTGCTTCTTGTGATAGCTTATGGTGAACAATGTCTGATTCATGGTCTCTGAAGATTTAGCTTCAGGACCAGGGACCAGGCTTGATCGATTAAGAGCTTTTGTGTAGCAGTTTTATTAAAGTAAGAAAAGGGACAGAGAAAGCTTCTGACATAGACATCAGAAGGGGGATGGAGAATGTCACCCCCTCACAAGTGTTAGCAAGGGAGTTATATACTTTTAATTATTACAATAAATCAAAAGAATGTCTCAAGTCTGTGAAAATTTTACCAGACCCAGTCCCATAATTTACACTCTTAAGATATCAGGATTAGTCAGAAGGTTTTCAGGAAGGAGAAACTATCCTCAGTCAGGATACACTGCTGTTGTATAATCACTAGTACAGAGTTTAAACTGAGCTGTTTGTGGTGTAATCATCAGTTTCAGACTTAAAGAAAAAATGTTTTATGTGACTAAGACTAAGGAATGTAGAGAAAAAATGATGTTTGTCCTTTCCTCCTCCTTGAGAATTCCAGATCCCTGTCTCTGCTTCAAGAGCCCCAGGCCCCATTCTTCTCCTTGGGGACCCCGGACTTCTTATCAATCTGCATAGGAATTGACTCTCTCACTCGAAAGAAAAGCTATGACCAACCTAGACAGCATATTAAAAAGCAGAGACATTACTTTGCCAACAAAGGTCCATCTAGTCAAAGCTATGGTTTTTCCAGTAGTCATGTATGGATGTGAGAGTTTGCTATAAAGTAAGCTGAGCAATGAAGAATTGATGCTTTTGAACTGTGGTGTTGGAGAAGACTCTTGAGAGTCCCTTGGACTGCAAGGAGATCCAACCAGTCCATCCTAAAGGAAATCAGTCCTGAATATTCACTGGAAGGACTGATGCTGAAGCTGAAACTCAAATACTTTGGCCACCTGATGGGAAGAACTGACTCTGGAAAAGACCCTGATGCTGGAACATGGGGTAGCTCCTCTTGGCCTCCGCCGCTGACCTTGGACGTGGGGTAGCTCCTCTTAGCTATGCTTCTGCGCCATCACAGCCGCCGTGCTTCTGTGCCCCTTGCACTGCAGGGAGATCCAACCAGTCCATCCTAAAGGAGATCAGTTCTGGGTGTTCACTGGTAGGACTGATGTTGAAGCTGAAACTCCAATATTTTGGCCACCTGATGCGAAGAACTGACTCCTTGGAAAAGACCCTGATGCTGGGAAAGATTGAGGGCAGGAGGAGAAGGGGACGACAGAGGATGAGATGGTTGGATGGCATCACCAACTCAATGGACATGGGTTTGGGTGGACTCTGGGAGTTGGTGATGGACAGGGAGGCCTGACGTGCTGCAGTCCATGGGGTCGCAGAGTCGGACACGACTGAGCGACTGAACTGAACTGAATTGAAGATTAGATAATTTGGGGCCTATAGATTGCATTCATGTTGAATCAGTGAGTGATAATCTTGGGAAATCATTGAAGAAACATAATTAGATATATGTGGTAAGTAATTGGTACCTCTGTAGAAATTCTTGAGGTTTTATAAGAGTTGGAGATCTGAAGTCATTGATCAGTCCATGAGAGTTATTGATTGGGACACTGAGGTGGTAAAAGATTCATTTCAAGCCTGGGATTTCAGGTCTTTGGGGGTCAGTTTTAGGAGCCCTATAGGAGTCATTGATTGGGACCTATGAACATTGGTAATTTCAGGACCTTTGATTTAGTATGTGATGGTCTATTTTTGAGGGGTTTATGGGCATCACTGACTGTATATACGGGCTGTGAGTTATGGAGTCCTACAGGAAGTCAGGTTGGACCCATTGAACAGATTAATAGTTGATTTTCTATTGAGGTTGTGTCGCCTGTGTTGGTGATTATTTGAAGAGCCTAAGGAAACCAGTTGATAGCACCATTTGGGACATAGTTTTTGTCAAGCAGTGTAGGTTACCAATTTAGGAGCCTGTGCAGACATGTTGACTTTCAGGGCCAGGTGGGAATTGGGGGAGAGGGTACAAAGAGTTTATGTTTCCATCTTTGGCAAGAGAGAGTGCGCTCTCTGAATTTCCCAGAATGTATACTGAATTATACAGAATATTGGTTTATGCATATGTGATATGGTCATCCTTCAGCCATAGCACCTTAAAGGCAGCAAGAAACAGAAATAATGTTTATTGCGATTCTTCCACTTATAGAATACCATATGGCCCAGTAGTTAAAGAAAATATACTTTGGAGTTAGGCAGACCTGGGTTTGAATCCCTGTCCTTCCCCTAGTCCAAGCAATCTTGGGGTAACTTTTATTTTGTATAGCTGCACCACGTGGCTCGTGGAATCTTAGTTCCCTGACCAGGGGCAAATTTCTTAATAGTTACAAACAGCTGTATCTGATGGTAAAGAGAATAATAGGAAAAAGTAATACCTAGTTCATATGATGAGTTTGAAAATTAAATGAAGTACTAACAAAACATTCCTTGCACCTTATAATAACAGCAATATTTAATATCAATGGGATGTTTTCCCAGTGCCAAATAGGAGCAAGTGCTTTTGAAGTATCATGTTGTTTAACTCTAAGAGCCCTGTGAGATGGGTGTTTTCATCCTCAGTTTTAAAGTGAAAAAACTCAGACTAAAGTGACTTCCCTAGATTCTAGCTAGAATGCAGAAGAGCTGGAATTAAAACTCTCATTCATTTTGCATGAGTTTTGTCCGCATTCTACATAGGTGTTGGTTACTGAACTTTTCCACACTATCCAGTGTTAACTATTCTTTGGTGCCCGCAGGAAATGCTTGTGGGTTGAATGCTGAATGATTGACCACATGGACACTGCCTTTCCAGGTTTTTTGGAATCTCTGCGGAGCCCTTGGGCCAGACCCCATAGTGAAGGCTGCCGGATCTTCCTTCCAGCCTCAGAAGCTCACATTGAGTCCACGTATCAGCCTGGCCTCAGGGTCCCAGGAAGAGCAGCATTGTGAGCAAGAGAGCCCAAGGGTTGAGGAAGATGCCAGCCAACCAGAGCTATCCCCAGTGGTCCCCAGACCTGGCTGCAGAGGGACAAGGCAGCATGTGTGAGGTGAGGAGGGAGAGGGCTTCAGGGGCAGGAGTTCATTCAGTGAGGAGATGGCTCTGACCTGTTGCTAGGGACTTAGGGCGGGGACAGGAGGGGCAAATTCCAGACTTGCTGCCCCTGAAATGAATCACCACCCCCCTGCTGAGGGTGAGCACCATGTGGCTAGTGTCCTGCATCCAGATCCCTTCCTGTTTCAGTGGAAAATATGATGCAGCCAATGGAGGAAAGGTGGGATGGAAGGTCAGCTGCACAGCCTGGGGGAAGGGGAAGCAGCTCCCTGCAGAGTGTCTGTGGGTAAGATCCAGCTAGAGGTGACCACTGGCCCCAGCCATGGAGACACTATCCCTGATGCCCAGCATAGACCCTCCACTACCCACTGGCTCTCTGCACACACTCAGCCGATCCTTGGGGATTTGCTGACTCCCCCTCTATCCTGATCTTGGGAGAAAAGTCCCCTTTTTTGGAGCTTAGAGGATGGCAGGGTAGTAGGGTAAGCACAGCTTCTAGGGCCCTTCTAGTTCTTTCTCCTCCTCTCAAAGATGAATAAAGTGGCCTGAGAAGGTACATGACTTGCCCAGGCCCCTGGGATTTTGTGTGACAGCAGTGGACTGGTACCAAGTCTCCTGACTGTGTCTTCTACCCTCACCACACTCCAGCCAAGACCAGCTTTCCCACTAAAAGTTCCCTGGAAATTGTGTAAACAAGGGAGCCAGACCCTGCCCCACAGCTCCCTCCTTCCAACTGTCCTGAGTCTACTGTCAACTCTGGGGACAGGCTGGTTGTCACAGGGGCTCAGGATCATGTGGTCATTAGAATAACATTAAGCTTTTAAAACTTATTTTAATATTTATTACTTAATAATTTCATTATTTAGAACATGTAGGTAAGCAAATAGAAGAAAATAAAACATTACTTGTAATTTCAGCATTAGTCAAAGTTAACCATTGTTAACATTTAGCTATATTTCCTTACAGTTTTTTCCCTTTGTTTGCGCATGTATGTGGGTATGTGGATATACACATGTGGGGCTGAGAGTGTACATACATACCACACACAGATACATGATACAGCTCAAGTTTAAAAATGAAATTGTAGTATTTTGTTGTTTCCTTTTTAACTTGGCACTTCAGTATAATTTTCTAGACAGTAAATATTTTTCTTCACGTGATACATAACATAGTAGCTTTTTATCCTTTAGATAAACTATCATTTAACCAGTCCACTGTGTGTGAACTTAGGGCATTCGAGGTTTTCTATTGTGATGAAAACTGCTATGGTGAAATTCTTACATTTAAATCTTTTTGCCCAAGTCACTGAAGTTATATTTTGAGCAAAAGATATAGGGACATTGAATGATAAACAAACTGCTGCCTAACAGTAGGGCACTTCGACTCTGGAAAATTATTCTTGTCTGGTTTCTGCTCCATCAGATCAGTCACAGACCCACGAGCTAGGGTCACAGCAATGTGGTCCTCCCCAGTCCTTCTGCACATGGCCCCTTGCCCAGCCAATGTGTGGGGATTTCTGGATGAATGATTCTGGTCTCTGCAAGGCACAAGACTCATGTCTTCCTTCCCAACCATAGACTTATTTTTTTATTTAATTTATATTTTTAACACAAAAAAACATTTTTGCATTGGGGTATAGCCAATTAACAATGTTGTGATAGTTTCAGGTGAGCAGTGAAGGGACTCAGCCATACATATACATGTATCCATTCTCTCCCAAACCACCCTCCCATCCAGGCTCCCACAAAACACTGAGCAGAGTTCCCTGTGCTATATAGTAGGTTTTTGTTGCCAACCATAGACTTATGCCCCCTTTTCAAGAAGAGATGGAAATGACAAAGACCCTGGTGAATGTTATTTATTCACATATTTATTTGTTAAGTTCTTAGTTTTTTCATTAGATGTCAAGAAGCAGGAAATGGGCAGAGATACCACAGAACCAATAAAAATGTCCCCGGGGGTAAGGAACAGCCAGTTGGGCTAAGAAATAGTGACTGAAGCTAAAAAACAGGAAGAGGGGTCAGTAAAAGAAAGAGAGATAGGGAATAGCCACAGGGAACATCTAGAGGGACCATGGTGCACATACTCCAGATAGAAGATAGCCAAGGGGCACAGGAGACAGGTGGGAGTGCAGTGGAACAAACAGAGGCAATGGAAAAACAAGAGCCAGAGGCCAGAGAGCAGCAAAGAGACCAAGAAACAGTAGTCTAAGCTGGAGAAGTGGTAATAGTGGGGAGCACGCAAGAGCCAGAAGGTATGAGAACAATCAGGAAGATTTCAAAATAGGAGGAGAGACCAGGAGATAGAGGAATCAGATAGCAGTCAGAGGGAACAGAGACCAGCCAGAGGAATGAGGAAACTGACTCAGCTAGATGGAAAAAACAAAAAGGTTTGATGTGTTGGGTAAAAGCCTGCCAGATAAGCCACTTCAAGAGATACCAGGGGTCAGACGGAAAATCTGAGGGGGTAGGGAAAGGCACAGGTACCGGGGGACAGGAAATGGGGAGAAATGGGAAAGACAAGCCTGGGAGTAGGCAGCAGCCAGAGGAAGCTGGTACCAGCTGCTGAAGCTGTAGAACAGGTTGGAGGAGCAGGGAAGTGACAGACCCATGGGACAGTTGGAGGAACAGAAAGGGGCCTCCAAAACTGAGGAGTAGCCAAGGGCACCAGGGGCAACAAGGAACAGTCCTGGAGGCTGGGGAAGAGCAAAGCTGTGCTGGGTGTCCTCTAGAAGTTCTGGGGCCTAACCAGAGGACTAGGGAACAGCACAGTGGGCATCAAAAGTGTATCTGGTATTGGACAGTAGCCTGACTTACTAGTGAACAATTAGAGGGACTAGAGAAGAGCTGGAAGGCCTAGTATCCATTCCCAAAGCCAGAGGCCCCATTTAGTGGGCACTGGGGTTAACAGAGAGTTGCAGAAGCCAGGGAACATCCAGAGTTCTAGAGGGATAAGGCAACAGGGGCTTCCTGGGATGTGGGGCTTCAGTGCTCAAACAGGGAAAGTCCTGGGCATACTGGGGCAGTTGTTTACCTTGCCCAAGAAACAGTCAAAGGAACCGAAGGTCAGACATAATGCGAGTGATGGAGAAGATGAAAGTACAGTGGCACGGAGCACACAGAAGTAGTCTACACTGAGGATCAAGAGCCTAGACTAGGAGCCGGGTAGACCAGTGCTCCACAGAGTGTGGTCCATGGGCTAGATACAGGAGCATCAGATGACAGCATATTAGAAATGCATTCCAGGAAAGCCCAAGGGACAGGAAAGAATTGAGTCTAGAGAGAAGTCAGAAGACTCAAAGGGCAGTCAGTCTGTGTCAACTAGAAGGAATGAGAAAGCCTCATCAGGACCAGGGAGCAACCAGATGGACTGGGCACAACCAGAATGGTGCCACAGACTAAGGATCAGCTAGAGGGACAGCTGCCAAAGGGAACACAGGACAGTCAGGGGCACCAGGGATCAGTCGGAGGGAAGAAGAAACAGGAGGCATGGAACAATGAAACAAAGGACCATCAGAGGAAACAATAAACAGAGGCATCAGGAAAGAGACCAGAGGACACTCAGAAATAACAAGAAACATTTAGAGGGAACAGTAAACAGAGGGACCAAGAAAGAGTCAGAATGGGGACCATGCAGAGGAAACAAGAACCAGAAGGAACAGGAGAAGTCAGGACAGGAGTGGGCAGGGTAAGCAGGGAAAGACAGAGGGAGGAGTACACAGAGAACAATCTGATGAAAAAGGAAACAGCCAGAGGGAAAGACCAGAGCACCCCCAGCGAAGTAGGAACATGCAGAGAAGTTGGGTATCTAAACCTGAGTAAGGGCAGAGTAAACTACATTGCACACTTTTTCAGGCAGCCTAGTAAGTGCCCTGAGAACCCATCTGGTAGGCTGGGATAGGGTTTAGAAGGGCAGGATCATCTCACAGGAGGTGATGGAGAAGTGTGCTGGGGCAGGAGTGAGAGCAACCCTGAAGCTGGAGGACTGAGCCCCAGCAGGCTGACTGCGGGGCGGGACAAAGCAGATGGCCAGGGACAAAATGGGCAGTAAGTGACGGATCCTGGCAGCATAGCGTGCCCCAGAGCTGAGAGTGCAGAGAGTTCTGGGACAGAGATGACCCTGAAGGGAGACATTGCTGTGTGGTTCACTGGCGAGCCATTAGGGGCTTAGCAGGGATCCTCACATAGGATGAGGAAGTCCTTATAGGGGTTCTGGTGGTGGCAGAGACACAGGCCATCCTCCATGGTGGAAATGGGCCAAAAAACCATACCTTTTCATATGTGGCTGGTGAGGCTAGAATCTGGATGGGTCTGTATTAGCAAGTTTGTATCTTAATTGCTAGCTCCAAAATCCCCTGTCCATCACCTCACATAACCACCCCCCTCAGCCAGGGCAGAGTCCAAAGTGTCTTATTTTGATGGGGAAAGGGATGGAAGTGGGGCATCTGTGCCTGGAAAGATCTTTGTACACTTTTACCCTGTGTGAATCCAAGGGAGGGAGAGACAGGTGAAGATGGGCTTTTTGTCTGCCAGCTTGGGCTCAGAGTTGTTAAAATGTTTCACAATGTTTGAAAAAGAATACATATATGTATATATGATACACATATATATATGAATATACACACATATATATATTCTGAATATATATATATATATATATGTTTGCTGTACACCTGAAACTAACACAATATTGTAAATTAACTATCATTCAATAAAAAAGTTTTTTTAAAAATGTTTAACAATGCCAAATGATAGAATATTTTAATTTTTCCACACTAGTTGGCAAGTAGCCACTCCTCCCCCACATCTGAGGCTCCTCCCCTGTGTCACCTACACACCTCCCAGTCTGTCCTGGCTCAGGTCACAGGTAAGAGAACAAGGATCAGGAGGGTGGGCGGGCAGAATGAGAGCTTCCCTCCAGCCTGACCCTGGGACTTCCCCTGGGTAAATGCCCTTGGGCAGTGAGGTAGAGCAGGTCAGGTGTGTTGCTAGAGGCTCAGGTGGAGGTTCTCCTCTTGGCAACCTTCGAGGCTGTGCTCAGGAGAACTGGTGGGTAGAGAAGTGCTGGGCATGGCCCAGTGCTTATGGATCTGCCTCTGGAGCTGCTGGTGGTGGAGCAGGTACAGTGAGTTCTGTGCCTGCTCTGTGTCCCTGCACACTTACTAATAAGGGCCCCCAAAGAACAAAGGGTCCTTCAATGAATAAAGGCTCCTCATTTCCTCATAGCTGAATCACTGGATCTTGTCTTGATATTTAGTGCATTTTCTGTCTTGTTTAGGAAATCCTTACCTACTCTAAGGCCTAAACGAATGTTCTCCTATGTTTTCTCCTGAGTTTTAAAGCATTGATCATTTTGAAACTCTTGAATTATTTTGCCTTTCACCCCAAATCACTAACTGTTAACATTTTGCCACATTTGCTTTCTCTTCTCAATTTATGTATTTTTGTGTATGTTGTTATTGTTCAATCACTACGTTGTGTCTGACTCTGCGACCCCATGAATGCAGAGGCTCCTCTGTCCACTATCTCCTGTAGTTTGCTCAGATTCATGTCCACTGAGTCAGTGATGCTATCTAACCATCTCATCCTCTGTAACCCCCTTCTACTTTTGCCTTCAATCTTGCCTAGCATCAGAGTCTTTTCCAATGAGTTGGTTCTTCACATCAAGTGTCCAAAATATTGGAGCTTCAGCTTCGGCATCAGTCCTTCCGATGAAGATTCAGGGTTGATTTCCTTTAGAATTGATTTGATCTCCTTGCAGTCCAAGGGACTCTCAAGAATCTTCTCCAGCACCACAGTTTGAAAGCATCAATTCTCTACTAACATAAGATTTGTAAATAGTTTCCCCAATTGTCACAATACGTCCTTTTTGGCATTTCTGCCCGATTTAGGGTCCAATCCAGGCACATGCATTATGTTTAGGTCTCATGTCCCTTTAACCTTTTACCTGAAAGAGTTCTAGCCCTTCCTTGACTTTCACAACTGATCATATGGAAGAATGTCCCTCAATTTGGGTTTGTTTCTTGCTTCCTCATAATTAGATTCAGGTTATTCATTTTTGTCAGGAATATCACAGAAATGATGCTGTGTTCTCAGTGTGTCATATCAGCAAGCATTCAATATTAATTTGTCCTTTATTGATAATGTTAACTTTGATCACCTGGCTAAGATGCTGCCTGTCAGGTACTATATAAAGTTACTATCTTTCTCTTTGTAATTAATAACTATTGGGAAAAAAAATAACTATTGGGTTGGCCAAAAAGTTCATTCAAGTTTTTCTGTAACATTTTGTGGAAAACCCTGAATGAACTTTTTGGCCAACCCAATATTTCATGGGAAAATACTTCAGGACTATGTGAATATACTATTTCTCATGCTTTTGTCCATTGATTATAGCATCAAGCAATGATTCTTGCCTGTAGCAATTAATAACTGTGCTATTTTTCTAATGGCGTTTTTCTGATTCCATCATTTCTTCTATATTGATTAGTCTCACATAAGGAAAAACATTCCTTGCTCTGAGTGCTGAAAGGATGATTATATGCCAGGCACAATGAGTGCACCTTGATTTACCATTTGTCACTAATAGGAACTAGAACTTCTTGGAGAAATGACTTACTCCTGGGTTAGAACAGAGAAAAGTACAAGATGATTATAGAATAACTCATTATGCTGGGAAGTAATGAAGCACTCAAGAGATGGGAACAGTGCTTGCTTCGGCAGCACATATACTAAAATTGGAACGATACAGAGAAGATTAGCATGGCCCCTGCGCAAGGATGACACACAAATTCATGAAGCGTTCCATATTTAAAAAAAAAAAGTTGGGAACATGTCAGAATGACACAGGAGCCACTTTTAAGGAGCTCCCTCTGGTCAAATCTGGGACAATTTGAGTAGCAAAAGAAATCATAATAGTGATAGATTATTATCTACTGAATAAAGTAGAAAGTGACCAGTCCCTATAATAGGTAGGTAGGTAGGTACACAGGTAGGCAGATAAACAGGAAAGAAGTGAATGCTCCTTTTGTTTTTTTGTTTTTGTTTTTGGCTGTGCTGCACAACTTGCAGGCTATCAGTTCTCTGACCAGGAATTGAACCCTGACCACAGCAGTGAAAGCCTGGAATCCTAACCATTAGACCACCAGGGAACCCCTCTGAAGGCTCCTTTTTAATAACATCTTGATCTTTTTTGCTGTGCCCCTACTCCAGTCTTTCTGAGGATAATTTATTAGTTTGTTAAAAAAACTTTCTATTTGGAAATAATTATAAATTTACAGGAAGTTGTGAAGATGGTACAGAGAGGTCTCATGTAACCCTTTACCCAGTTTCCCCCAATGGTTACATCCTGTGTCTGAGTACAATCCTGAGTACAGTTATCACAAGCAAGAAATTGACATTTCTGCAGTGTGCTTGTCATTCTCTGCCATTTTACACATGTGTAGATTCCTGTACAATAATCTGGATACAGAATTATTCCATCACTGTATAGGTCTCTACTGGTGTTGACATTTTATCAGTTAGAGTGAAGTGTAGAAAACTTAGTTCCCGTTTAAGTCCCTTTACCCTCACCTGTTACTAATGTCTTAAATATTTCCTCCTCTATGTACATGAAGATTCACATCATAAAAATGTTATACTTTTTGCTTTGACCTTCAAATGTAATTTAGAAAACCCAACAGGAAAAGGAAAGTCTATTGTATTTATTCATATTTTTTCTTTTTCCATTTTTCTTCTTTCCTGATGTTGCAGGACTTCTTTTATCATCTCCTTCCTGTTTAAAAAGCTTCCTTTAAGGGTACATCTGCTGCCAACAAATTTTCTTAGTTCTCCTTCATCTGAGAATATCTTGATTTCTCCCTTTGTGTCTTCTTTCTTAGTAACAGCTTTATTCAGATATAATTCACCTACCATATAATTTACTCATTTTAAGTGTCCAATTCAGTGTTTTTTGTATGTTTATGGATATGTGCAACCATCACTGAAATCAATTTTAGAACATTTTCATCACCTCAAATAGAAACCTCATACCCTTCAGCCATCACTCTCCTCTACCTCACCTCCCTGCCTCCTCCAACAGTAAGCAATCATTAATATGCTTTCTGTCTCTATAGACTTCACTATTCTGGACATTTCACATTAATTGAATCATATAACACGTGATCTTTGTGTCTGACATCTTTCACTCAGCATAATGTTTTCAAGGAACTCCCTCTGGCCAAGTCTGGGACAATTTGAATAGCAAAATAAATCATGATAATAATAGGTTATAACCCACCAAATAAACTAGAAAGTCACCAGTCCATATGATAGCTCAGTAGGTATATATGTAAGTAGGCAAAGAGGGAAGAAGTGTAGCATGGACATGTTGTAACATGTATCAGTATTTCATTCCTTTTCATGGCTGAATAGTATTCCATTGTTCAAGTGTACCACGTTTTGTTTATTCATTTATCAGCCAATGTACATTTGGATTGTTTCCACCCTTTGGCTGTTATAAGTAATACTGCCTATAAACATTTGTGTACATGTTTCTTTTTCTCATTTATTTTTATTAGTTGGAGGCTAATTACAATATTGTAGTGGTTTTTGCCATGTACATGTTTTTATGTGGACATATATTTTCATTTATCTCAAGTATACATACACCTAGGAGTAGAATTTCTGTTTAATCATTTGAGGAACTGCCAGACTGTTTTCTAAAGCAGCCACACTAGTTTACATTCCCACTAGCAGTATGTGAAGTTTTCAATTTCTCCACATCCTCACCAGCACTTGTTATTATCTGAGTTTTTGGATCTAGCCATCCTAATGAGTATGAGGTAGTATCTCATTGTAGTTTTGATTTGCATTTCCTTGATAATTAATGATGCTAAGCATCTTTTCATATATTTATTTGCCATGATATTTCATTTCTTAAGGATAATTTTGCCAGGTATGAAACTCAGAGTGGACAGTTCTTTCAGCACTTGAAAAATGTTGTGCCACTTCTCTCTACCAAGGTTTCAGATGCTGTCAATGTATTTTTCCCCTATAGGTAAGGTATCATTTCTCTCTTGCTGACTTCAAGATTTTTTTCTTTGTCTTTAGTTTTCTGAAGTTTGACTATAATGTGTCTTGGTATAATTTCTTTGGCTTATCATTTTGGGGTTTGCTCAGCATCCTGAAACTTTGTTTATATCTTTTACAAAATTTGAGAAATTTTCAGCTATAATTTTTTCAAATACTTTTTAGCCCCATACTTTCTCCTCTCCCCTGGGACTCTGATGACACGAATGCCAGATCTTTATTATAGTCTCAGATTTCCCTGAGGCCCTGCTCATTTTTTCCCATCAATTTTCTTTCTGTTCTTCAAATTGGATCATTTCTACTCTTTTATCAAGTTCTCTAATTCTTTCCTCTGTCCTCTCTATTCTGCTGTTGAGCTCATCCATTGAGTATTAAAATTTTAGTTATATTTTTCAGTTCTGAAATTTTCATTCTGTTCTTCTTTATATCCTTTTTTATTATGAGACTATTTTTCCATTTAAATACATTGAAGCATTTTTATGGTGGCTACTTTACAATTGTTGATAATTCTAACATCTGTGTTATCTCAGTCTTTTCTCATTCCAGTTGAGATTTTCTTGCTTCTTCACATGATGCCTGATTTTCAGTTATGTCCTGGATATTTTGGGATCTCTGAGATTCTGGATACTATTTAAATCCTGTTTTTTAGCAAGCTCCCTCCAATACTGTTCTACCAAGAAAAAGGAGAATCTCCTTTTTACTGCCAGGTGGAGATGGAAGTTCAGGTCCCTACTTGGCCTCCTTTGACACCCCAGAGGGGACAAGCATCTTGCTGCTGCTGGGTGGATGTGGAATTTCATGCTCCGCACCAGACTATCTCTGACACCACCCTGTTGGGGAGACAAAAAAGGCACCTCATTACCGGGTTGGGGATAGAAGTTCAGGACCCCCCCCACATTTACAGTGGCCTAAATTTACACTTTCAGGGAGGGGCCTCATTATTCCCAGGCAGGGATGAAAACCAGGACTCCCCGTTCAGCCTTTACTGATGGGAATGGGGATGGGGCAGTAATTATCTAAATTTTTCTCCCTTGTTACATTGCCCCTTTCCTGATACCTTAGCTAGAGAGAGCAGACTTTCTTGGTTCTGTTTTTTATCTGCACCATTTGGCATTCTGGATTGCCAAATTCTCCATCACCGAGTCCAAGATACATGGAACAAAAAGAAAACTCAGGGAAATCACCACTGTATCACTCCTCAGGTTCCAAGGTCCCTAACCAGGTAACATCCTTCTTTCCAAGTGACAGTCTTCCTTGTTTAATATGTAATGTCCAGAGATCATAGCTGTACTTAGTACCAGACATTGGGAGAATTCTGTCTATTCCATTTTGGACCCATTGGTAAATTTTAACTTAATTTTTAAATGAGTAATACATTCATATGGTTCTCTCCCCCAGTCCTACAGATCCCCCTATCCAAAAAACCAGTCTTGATTGGTTGGTGGGTGTGTGGTATATGCTTAGAGATTACACAGATAAAAGCAACTAAGAAAATATCCTTGATATTTTCCCACAAAGTAGGTACTGTTATGTTACTGTTAAAACTTTTTATCATGAAATATTACATACATTTTGAATAATGCTGCTGTAAATACTCTTGGACATGCCTCTTGTTGCACATGAGCACATATTCCAGTTGGGCATATTTCCATGGATGGAATCACTGTGTCCTTGGGTATGCATGCTTCAACATTACCAGGTGAAGCCAAAATGCTTTCCAATGTGGTCGTACCAATTTACGCCTCCATAAGACATATGAGAGTTCTCATTGCACAGTGTTTTCTTCAACACTTCATATTTCCAGTCTTTAAAAAATATTTATTGAGGTGTAGTTGATTTGTAATAAATGTTTCAGGCATACAACATAATGATTCAGTTTCTAAAGATTATACTCCATTTATAGTTATTATAAAATATTGACTGTATTCTCTGTGCTGTGCAATATATCCTTGTTGCTTATTTATTTTATACATAGTAGTTTGTACCTCTTAATCCCTGCCCGTTACTTTGCCCCTCCTCACTTCCCTCTCCCCACCAGTAAACACTAGTTTATTCTCTATGTTTGAAGTCTGTTTCTGTTTTGTTATATTCACTAGTTTGTTTTATTTTTTAGATTCCACATATAAGTGATATCATACAGTCTTTGGCTTTCTCTGTCTGACTTACTTCACTTATCCTAATACCCTCCAAGTCCATTCATGTTGTTGCAAATGGCAGAATTCCATTCTTTTTTATGGCTGAGTAGTATTCCATATTGTGTGTGTGTGTGTGTGTGTGTGTGTGTGTGTATTACTACATTTTCTTTATCCATTCCTCTGCAGATGGACACTTGGGTTGCCTCTATGCCTTGGATATTCTAAATAGTGCTGCTATGAACATTGGAGCACACATATTTTTTCAAATTAGTGTTTTCATTTTCTTTGGATATATACCCAGGAGTGGAACTGCTGAATCATTTGGTAGTTCTGTTTTTAGTTTTTTCAGGAATTCTTTTCCACAGTGGCTCTACCAATTAACCTTCTCAACAGCTGTATATAAGCGTACTTTTTCTCCACATCCTTGATATTGCCAGTCTTCTTCATTGAAGACATTGTAGAAGTTGTGTAATGGTAACTCATTACTTGAATGTACATTCTCTGGTTACTAAAGAGGTTGAACTCTTTTTGTGTTTATTAATACCTTACATTTCCTCTTTCATAAAATGCTTGTTCAAATCTTTTGCCCACTTTTCTACTAGGTGGCCTCTTTTTTTAAAATTGGTTTCTAAGAGTTCTTTACATTTCTTTAGATAGGAGCCCTTTGTCAGTAATATTTATTGGAGATATCTTCTATTTGGTGGATTTTCTTTTTTTTCTCTTATAATATGGTCTTTTAAAAAATAGAAATTTTAAACTTTATTGTAGACAGATATCAATCTTTTCTTTATGGTTAGTGTTTTTTGCATCCTGTTTGAGAATTATTTTCACAATCCAAGATCATGAAGATATTCATCTATACTATGTTTTCTTCTTGTTACCTATTAAAGGTTTTACTGTTTTGCTTTTCCCCTCAATACATTTCTTTGAAATGCCTTTTAGACCCCTTTGTATCTTCTTATGTTGGTTGTCCAAGTTTTTTTTTTCAAGTTGTTTTTTATTTTAGTCAATTCTATATTGCCATTGGCTGGCACATAATCAACCAATAAATGTATTACATATATAGTTTCTACATTAACTTGAGGACTTAAAGGGAGCCTATTTTAATCCTTATTTTTTTAAAAACAGGGACTGAATAAATAAGTGAATGAATGTAATACATAGTGAATGTCAAGATACTTTAATGTGTATTTCTCTCACAAAATAAAATGCAAAACTGGGTGCTGAGTGAAAACCCTACATGATACATTATGGTAAAAATCATTAGAAACAACTAACTTCCTAGTCCTCTTCCCTCCATCACCCAGTGCTCACCATGTCATCTTGAATGGGACTGTATTTTTACAGGTGTCATTCGAGGATGTCACCGTGGATTTCAGCCAGGAGGAGTGGCAGCACTTGGACCCTGTTCAGCGGTGCCTGTACCGGGATGTGACACTGGAGACCTACAGCCACCTGTGTGCAGTGGGTAAGCACAGCTGCCCTCTGCACTTTCCGGGGGCCTGAGAGAGGCTGCCTCCATTCTCTGCTGCTGAAAGCTCTGGGGCATCTAAAGTGTGTAACAGTGTCATCTTTGATTTGCCTGAGATCCTTCAGTCCTTTTACACTTCTGTGATTATTACTGTATTCCCAGGGAATGGGATTACTTTCCTGAAGAACAAATAGAAGCATGGTTGAAAGGCCTAGAAACCCAATTAACTGGACCCAATCCTGTATCGTGTCCTGTTCACAGGTTACCAAGTTCCCAAACCAGAAGTCATCTTCAGACTGGAGCAAGGAGAGGAGTCATGGACATTGGAGAAAGAAACTCCACATCACAGCTGCTCAGGTGAGTAAGTGTGACCTGAGAAAATGGGGGATGTAGAGTAGATCTGTTTTTCTAGGAGAGGCTGGTACCTTTGAAAGGTTCTGAAGATAACCTGTCTTGAAGGCTCTAAACTTTTGCAGTCACTTGGAGAGAGTTAACAGAAGCCCCTTTAATGCCCGAGGGCCAACTCCCAAGTATGACCCTCGCCAATATCCACTGTCTTCTTTGCTTTTTGATAAAAGAGCTGTCTCTTAACCTCTGTACCCTCTGTACCAGCACATATATAGCACCCTATCTTACTGGAGTGGGTTGCCATTTCCTTCTCTGGGGGATCTTCCTGACCCAGGGATTGAACCCGTGTCTCTTATGTCTCCTGCATTGCAGGTGGATTCTTTATCACTAGTGCTACCTGGGAAACTATCTTACCTGGCAACTTTTATTCTTCCTACTCCACTCCCACCCTCTTATCTTAGGTTCTTTCCTTGTACATTCAGGTATTTTGATTTTTCTTCCCTTTTATTCTAATTCCTCATATCCATCCCTTATGCCTCCTCCCACTGGTAACAGATCTAATGTATTTGATCTTTGAATTTGTGTGGTATTCTCTTAAAGCCTAAAGTATGAGGTTACTTGTGGTTGTTGCTCAGCCGCTAAGTCGTGTCTAACTTTTTGTGACCCCATAGACTGTAGCATGCCAGGCTCTCCTGTCCTTTACTATCTCCTTGAGTTTGCTCAGATTCATGTCCATTGAGTTGGTGATGCTATCTAACTATCTCATCCTCTGCCACCCTTTTTTCCTTTTGCCTTCAATCTTTTCCAGCATCTGGGTCTTTTACAGTAGAATACTATGCTGCATAGTATCCCACAGTGTGCCAGGACCACATCTTATTGAACCATTCATCCAATGGTGGAACCTAAGTTTTCATTAATGCCCATCTAAGACAAACAATTCTACAATAAATTTCTACACAAATGTTCCTTTTTAGAGTGTGAGATTTTCTCAGGGATGTATATAGAAAAGAAGGTTTGCCTGATCATTGTATATTCTTATCCTGAATTTGACCAAGCACCACTGTATTCTTCTTGAATTGGCTACACTAATCTATACTCCTAGAGTAGGGCACAGGATTCTTGCTTTCCTCGAGTTTCTGCCAACAATTAATAGCACCAAAGTTTCTCATTTTTTGGCCAACAATGGGTATAAAGTGGAATTTCATTTTTTATTTCTCATTTCTCCAGTACTTAGTTTGAGCATTTCATCATTGACCTGTTGTGGTCTCTCGAGTTTCGCTCCTTTGAGTGACCTTGCTAATCTTCCCCTTGTTTTGATTAAATTTACTCAGGTTCATACTGATTTGCACCCAGTTTTTTTATTTTCCCGCTTTTCCAGGCATCTCCTCATTATCCTTATAAATGAGATTGCCCTATGGAGACTGTCTACTGTTTACCAGTCTTATATATATGCAAGGATTCATCCATCTTGAAATTCTGATGACTCTGCTTTTGACATCTCAAGTCTGTTTTTCCCTAGTACTTTTTAGTACTATATTCAGCTACTCAGAAAGTTCCCTTGAGATGTTTCTCTTACTACTCAATATATCAGAAATTGAAATCATTACCTCATATATCAAAAGCCATTCTCACCTTCCAACTTTTGTCATATTCTGTCAGTGTTTCTTAAATCTTTCAGTCATTTTAAATTAATCACTCTACAGTTCCTACTGCTTTTTCATTTTTGCAAATATCATTTTTAGTTCTCAATTCATCTTCTTAGTCCCCATCTTCTTTGTTCTGAAAGGTTGTTGCTGAGCTGTTAAAGATGCCAGGATTCTTGACCTCCGGAGAAGAGGAATTCAATCCAGGGCCAGTGTGATCACTCAGAGCTTTTGTGTGATAAAGTTTTATTAAAGTATAAAAGAGATAGAGAAAGCTTCTAGTCTTTAGCTGGAAGTTATATAGCTACTAGCAAAGAGTCGGACACGACTGAGAGACTGAACTGAACTAAGCAAGCTGCTAATTAGAGAAAGGAAATGTCTCAAAACTCAGACACTGGCACCAGGCCCCTCACCCACAACATGCATTTTGAGATAATATTGGCACAATGTGAGTTGTCCCAGGCCATAAAACAATTGACATGAATCTTGAAGAAAGGCAGGTTTCCAAGCAAAGACATAGTCTCATTAACATAGCTTAAGAGAACATTTGCATGAGTAAAACACACTGGTTTGTCAAGTCTTTTCTGAGGCTTAGGGAGAACTGACTTGAAGAAAGACAGAGTCTAGGGTAAATACATTCATTAACATAGCTTAAGAAAAACATTTCCATAAGCTCAACATTTGAGAAAAGTTAAATTCATGTGGAACCAGGTGTTGTCATGGCAGCACAGAATTTTAAAAGAAACCCCCTTTTAAATTTGTATAGAAAAGGGAAAAAACCTGACACTTGTAGTTTGTTTCCTCCTGCAGCTTAAGAGAGAGATAAAAAATGTCTGACACTTGCAGCCTATTTCCTCCATTTGGAGACCCCTAGCCTTCCTGCCTGTTACCCTCTCAGTTCCGTCCAAAACCAGCTCCATATTTTCTTATGCCTGGATTATAATTTTTCTATTACTGATTATAGTTGCTGATTCCATTCTTTTTATTAGTTCACTTCAAATGCTAATGACAGATTTCATTGCCTAAAATCTTTTTATTTATTTTGACATTAGCTTTATGAAAAAAATCCTAATATTATTCACATATAACTGTTCATTCAAAAAGACAAACAACATGGCCATGTATTTCCAATTCAAATGTATGTCTGTATGTTTTGTATAACCTTTGTGCAATTCCACTTTTAACATATCTTATGATTCTATGAGGTTTATTTTTATTAATAATTCTATGAGTTTTGGGGAATTCCCTGACAGTTCAGTGGCTAGGACCCAGTGCTTTCACTGCTGAAGGCCTGAGTTCAATTCCTGGTCAGGGAATAAAAATCCCACAAGCCTCAGAGTGTGGACAAAATAAAATAATAATTCTATGAGTTTTGACAAATGCATACAGTCATGTAACCACCACGATAATCAAGATATAGAACAAAAATTACCTCAGGTCCTTTATTGTGTCACTCCTTCCCACTGCTTACAGACCTGGAAAATACTGATCTCTTTTCTGTCTCTGTAGTTTTGTCTTTTTCAGAATGTCATATAAATGGAATCATACAGTATGAAGCCTTTTGAGTCTGGCTTCTTTTACTTAGCATAATGCATTCAAACTTACTACTACTGTTGTGTTTTCCATAGCTTGATTCCTTTTTATTGCTGAGTAGTATTCCATAGCATGGATGTACCACAGTTCATCCATTCACCAACTGAAGGATATTTGTCAGTTTGATTAATATGTGTCTTGGTGTGTTCCTCCTTGGGTTTATCCTGCTTGGGATTCTCTGTGCTTCCTGGACTTGGTTGACTATTTCCTTTTCCATGTTAGGGAAGTTTTTGGTTATTATCTCTTCAAATATTTTCGTGGGTTCTTTCTCTCTCTCCTCTTTCTGGGACTCTGTATTGTGAATGTTGGTGTGTTTAATGTTGTCCCAGAGGTCTCTTAGGCTGTCTTCATTTCTTTTCATTCTTTTTCTGTATTCTTTTTCTATATTTCTGTATTTGTGGCTGTGATTTCCACCATTCTGTCTCCCAGGTCACTTATCCATTCTTCTGTCTCTGTTATTCTATATTGATTCCTTCTAATATATTGTTCATCTCTGTTTGTTCTTTAGTTCTTCTAGGTCTTTGGTAAACATTTCTTGCATCTTCTCCATTCTTTTCCCAAAATCCTGGATGATCCTGGGTCATCTTTACTATCATTATTCTGAGTTCGTTTTCTGGAAGGTTGCCTATCTCCACTTTGTTTAGTTGTTTTTCTGGGGTTTTATCTTATTCCTTCATCTGGGAGGTAATCCTCTGCCTTTTCATTTTTTGATTAACTTTCTGTGATTGTGGTTTTCATTCTGGAGGCTTCAATACTGTAGTTCTGTTTCTTCTGTCTGCCTTCCAGTGGATGAGGCTAAGAGGCTTGTGCAAGCTTCCTGATGGGAAGGACTGGTGGTGGGAAAAACTGGGTCTTGCTCTGGTGGGCAGGCTGTGCTCAGTAAAACTTTAATCTGATTGCCTGCTGATGGGTAAGGGCTGTGCTCCCCTCCTGGTAGTTGTTTAGGCTGTGGTGACCCAGCCCTAGAGTCTACAGGCTCTATGGTAGGATGAATGCCAAACTCCCAAGAGGATTCACACCAAGGGGCAACTCCCAGGACTGCTACTTCCAGTGCCCCCATCCCCATAGAAAGCCACTGCTGACCCACACCTGCAGAGGAGATCCCACAACACTAGCAGGTATGTCTGGTTCAGTCTCCTGTGGGGTCACTGCTCCTTTCCCCTGAGTCCTGCTATGTACAGGATTTTGTGTGTGCTTTCCAAGAGTGGAGTATGTTTCCCCCAGTCCTGTGGAAGTCCTGCAGTCAAATCCCACTGCCCTTCAATGTGAGATTCCCTGGGAATTCCTAGTCCCTTTGCCAGATCCCCAGGCTGGAAAGCCTGACATGGGGCTCAGAACCTTCACAACAGTGGGAGAGCTTCTTTGGTATTATCACTCTCCAGTTTGTGGGTTGCCCACCTGGTGGGTATAAGATTTGATTTTTATCATGATTGTAATCCCCCTACTATCTTGTGGCTTCTTTGTTTTTGGACATGGAGTATCTTTTTTGGTGGGTTTCAGTGTCCTCCTGTCAATGATGGTTTAACATCTAGTTGTGATTTCAGTGCTCTCACAGGAGGAGATGAGCATACACCCTTCTACTCTGCCATCTTCAATAATCTGAAGGATATTTGGATAGCTTCCAGTTTGGGTGATAATGAATAAAGATGCTATAAATATGTTTACATATTTTATGTGATGATGAGATTTCATTCACATGGGTAAATATCTGTGAGTCAGACTGCTGGGTTGTATAATAAGGATATGTTAACTTTATTAAAAACTGCCAAATTGTTTTCCAAAGTGACTATACGATTTTAAATTCTAACCAGCTATGTATGAGAGTTCCAGTTGATCTACGTTCTCACCAGCACTTGAAATTGTCCATTTAAAAAATTTTAGCCATTCTAACAGTAAGATAGTTGTATCTTACTGAGGTTTTAATTAGTATTTCCATAATATCTAATATTTGACATCTATATATCTTCTTTGGTGAAGTGTTTTTATAAATCTTTTGCCTAGTTTCTATAGGAAACATTGTTTTCTTATTGTTGAGTTTTAAAGTTCATTATATATTCAGGACACAAGTTATTTATCAGATATGTGTTTTGCAAATTTTTTCTTTTTATTTTCTTATCAATATCTTTCATGGGGCATTTAAAATTTTAACAAAGTCTAATTTATCTTTTTTCTTGTTTTATGGATTGTGCTTTTGGTATTGCATCTAAGAAATCTTCACCTAATCCAAGGTCACAGAAAAATTAGGTTTTACATTTAGTTCTATGATGCATTTTGCATTAATTTTTGTATGTGATTTAAAGTATGGATCAGTTTTGTGTTTGTTTTTTGTTTTTGCACATAGCTATTCAATCATTTCAGCATCATTTATTTAAAAACCATCCTTTCAATTGAAATGCCTTTGCACTTTTATTGATAATCAGTTGTCATATGTGTGTGGGTCTCTTACTAGACTCTTCATTCTGTTCCACTGAAGTATTCATCTGTCTTTACACCATTCCCACACAGTCTTGATTACTGTAGCTAAGTAATAAATTTTAAATCATGTAGTATTAGTCCTCCAAGTTTGTTCTTTTTCAAATTCTTTTGGCTACTGTAAGTTCTTTGTGTATCCATTTGAATTTTATAGTCATTTTTTGTTGCTATGAAAGTGAGTTTTGATTGTGATTAAATTTAATCAGTTTGGAGGGAATTAACATCTTAATATTATCAACTCTTTCAGTTCAGATATATAAATGATTTGATACATTTAACACTTCCATCTTATCACAGTTACTATTTCTTTTTTGTGGTAAAAACATTTACGATCTACTCTCTAGGCAACATTCAAGTATATGATACAATATCATTATCTATAGTCCCCGTGCTGCATAATAGGTTCCCAGAACTTGTTGATCTCGTAATTGGAAGTTGGTGCTCTTTGACCAATATCTCCCCGTTCTCTCCACCCTCCAGTCCTCAGGAACCACTACTCTACTCTGTTTCTCTGAGTCTGGCTTTTATAGATTCCATATACAAGTGATAATACCATGCAATATTTGTCTTTCTCTGACTTATTTCAGTTAGCATGATGCCCTCAATGTTCAGCCAAGTTGTAGCAAATGGTACAATGTCCTTCTTTTTCATATATGATATTAGTAATATTTCATTGTATATGTACACCACATCTTTATCCATTCAGTGTTGACAGACACTTGGGTTGTTTTCATATCTTGCTGTTGTGAATAGTGCTCTAGTGAACATGGGAGAGCAGATATCTCTTAAGAGATCCTGATTTCAATTCCTTTGAATATATGCCCGGAAGTGGAATCGTGGGTCTACTTTGAATTTTTTGAGGAACCTCCATCCTGTTTTTCACAGTGGCTTCACCAATTTACACTCCCACCAGCAGTGCACAAGGGTCCCCTTTTCTCCACCTCTTTGCCAACACTTGCTATTGCTTGTCTTTTTGATAATGACCATTCTAATAGATGTGAAGTGATATCCATTGCGGTTTTGACTTTCATTTCCCTGAGGATTACTGATATTGAGCACCTTTTCATGTAGCTATTGGTCATTTGCACAGATTCTTTGGAAAAATGTCTATTCAGTTTCTCTGCCCATTTTAATTGGTTTGTTTGGTTTTTTTGTTTTTGCTTTTTTGCTATTGAGCTGTGTGTGTTCATTATATATTTTGCTTATTAACTCCTTATCAGATATATGATTTGTAAATATCTTCTGCCATTCCAGAGGTTGCCTGTTCATTTTGTTAATTGTTTCTTTTGCTGTACATTTTTAATGTCTTCTTGATGTCTGCCATATTTGATAGTGTTTCCCTAATCTGATCCTACTCTGTGCTCTCTTTATCCAGATGATACATTTTCACCTTGTGATCAGATTTCACTATTTCATGAAATTGCTCTTAAGTACTCCAGAATGTATGGCTTTTTCTTTTTTCTCATCCTCCATCCCACAGGAACTCAGGGAAAACATAGGATTTTAGGCTGTGTGGTAACTGAGGCTTTTGTGTGAAGTGTTAGTTGCTCAATCATGTCTGACTCTTTGCAGACCCATGAACTGTAGCCTGCCAATCTCCTCTGTCTATGGAGTTCTCTAGGTAAGAATACTGGAGTGGGTAGCCATTCCCTTCTCCAGGGGATCTTCCCAACTCAAGGATCAAACCTGGGTCTCCTGCATTACAGGTGGATTCTTTACATCTGAGCCACCAGGTAGGCCCCCAACTAAGGCTTTTACTTGTATGTTTTTAGAAAGCTCCCAGAATTAAGAGCCTACTTCTCAGATTCATAGACATAGAGAACATATTTGTGGTTGCCAGGTGGAGGAGGGGTGGACTGGGAGTTTGGGATTAGCAGATCAAACTATTATGTATAGGATGGAAAAATAGCAAGGTCCTACTGTATAGCACTTGGAACTATATTCAATAGCCTATGATAAACCATAATGAAAAAAGAATTTTTTAAAAAATCCATTCTTACACTGAAGAAAGAAAGCCAGTTTCTTATTGCATAACTTAGGGCCTAATCAGGGCAAGAAACCACATACTAACTTCAACAGGAAAAGTTTAGCATTAATTATTGGCTATTGTGGGACTGAAGTAATAAGGGATTAGCCAGTAAGAGTAAAGAGAACTCTAATGAATAAAGAAATAGCAGATTAGTGTGTGAGAGTACCTCAAGGGCTATGAAGGAACACCCAAAGAAGAGCCTCCTCTGCTTCCCACAGATGAATACAGACCTTATAGGGAGGGCATATCCATGGCTCATGGCATGGCAGAAGAGTTGCTATTGTGCTCCACTGGTGGAACTTGCTGGAAATCTGTCCTCTTTGGTTCCAGAAAAAGCTGATCATGGGGCAGTGTCTCATTGGAAACATTCCACTGCAAATTATCTGAGAGGAGTGCCAGAAGTGCTGGGTGCTTCTGGCTGCAAAGAATTGCAGAAGCTGGGTTCTTGGGAAGCCATAGGAGCAGCAGGAGTTGGGTGCTAAAGAAATCACCTGCACTTCAAGACCTAGGTGCCCGGGAAACTGCATGTGCATCAGGAGCCAGATGCTGCTGAAGCCACCACACTTCTGGAGCCTGGTGCTAAACAAGCTGCCCTTGCTGGAGGAGCCTGCTGAGTGAGCTCACTAGAACCAGGAAGCAAAACCCCTTCTTCCAGTGTTTCTCCATCACCCTGTATTGATAAGGTTCAACATCATGCCAGCTACCAAAGGAAAAGAGACTCAGATCCATTTTTGTAGAGTGGGCAAGGAGGTGTGATTCGGGGTTAAAAGGCAATAAATTGATAGCTGGAGCACTTATTCTTCAATTTTTCTGAAGCAAAGCATGGAGAATATTTATTAAACTTAAATTTATTGAATTTGGAGCGAGAGTCAGAGGAAGGTACTTTGTTCTGTTTCAGAAGGATTCTCCAAGTGTATGCTCAGAGGAATTCAAAAGACCATAGATTATATTTAGAAAGGGAAGATAACTGCATGAAATGTTCATAATTTCAGCCTTTGTGTGTTAATTCTTTATATTATAACAGAATTGTGCCAAATTGAGTATCAGTATGAGTGGTACTATATCTGCTTTATACATTCATAACAGACATTCATTTATACACCTCCCTAGAGGTATACTGAAATTAGAGCTGATATCAAGGGCAATATGTTTTGAATATGCACAGAGGAGCAAAGCAACAAGCTTAATATAGCTATATCCTCTCTTACATAAGCAATCTCAGGTGAATGGGTCCATTCAACAAATCAACTCTGATCCTGTTGGGTTATTTGGGAACCATGTTTCAAGTTATTGCTCTGCCATCTCCTACGCCATTGTTGTCAGCTGGGTGGTTGATATTGGGTCATTGTTGAGTCCTTTGGGCTGGGGAAGGGAGAAATGGAGGTTTGCCCACTGTCTTAAGGCCTGGCCTAGGTGCAGCAAATTTCACTTCTGCTCACACTCTACTGGTAAGAACAAAGTGGACTGGTAAAGGCAATGCCCAGCTATGTTCTGTTTCTGTAAAAGAAGAGGTGAATAGATAACTGGTGGATGGCTTGCAATCTGTACCATAGATGGATGGCTTCCCTTATTTGACAGTTGTTGAAAGTGTATGTTTTTCCTATAGATATAGAGGAATTGGTATCTGAGGACTATAAATTTAATAGAGATGCTCATAATAAATCAGAGGGAAAAACAAAAGGAAGCAGAGAGATTATTAAGTTTTTAGAGCTAATGTATAATAAGGACATGCATTCTGGAATATTTCTTCCTTTCATGCTTCACCCATAACAGACTTCAGTTTCTTCTTCTGATTACCCTATCACTCTCCTGACTTCCTACATAGTGGATATGGATTCCCAAGGTTCAAACCCCATCTCTTACTTATTTAGCTGTTTGATCTTCAGCAATTTACATAACCTCTCTGTGCTTCTGTTCTCTCATCTGTGAAACTTGATTGATAATGATAGCTACGCATTAGGGTTTAGTGAAGATTAAATGAGCTATTTTGTGTAAAACACTTGGAAATAGTACCTGGTACATAATAAATGGTATATAATTGTTTTGCATATATTAAGTGTTCTAGAAGAATTTTCATTATTGTCATATGGACTCTTCCATTTCTTTGTTCATCCTGTCCAAACTTCATGATAACTGTTCTGGAGTCATTTTCATTTTTTTCTTTCTTTTTAGATGAGGATATTGGGCAAACTCAACAACAGATAATTTCTGGAGAAGTTTCATTCCACTGTGAGAAAATTGGTCAATCCATAGGAAAAGATTCATTGTGTTCCATTTTAGAAGAACTGTGGCAAGGTAATGACCAGCTAGAAAGAAATCAAGAAAACCAAAATAACCCTTTAAGTCATGTGAAAGTATTGACTAAGGAGAGGGACTATGAATTTAAAAACATTGAAAAAATAATTCATGTGAGTACCAGGCTTGTTCCTTCAATTAAAAGACTCCATAACTTTGATACATTTGGAAAGAGTTTGAAGCATACTTTAAATTTATATAATCACAATAAAAGCAATGCAACAAAGAACTTTGATAAGATTTTTGGAAATGGTAACAATTTTGCACATAGCTCTTCCTTTACTAAGAATGAGAATGCTAATACAGGAGCAAGCTCCTATGAACTTAATCAATGTGGAAAACATCTTGACCACAAACAAGTTCTCGCCCACCATCAGAAAATTCATACTGGAGAGAAACTTTATGTATGTACTGAATATGTGAAGACCTTTACCCAAGAGTCACATCTTTTTGAGCATCAGAGAATTCATGCTGGAGAAAAATCCCATGAATGCAATAAGGATGAGAATATCTTCACTCAGAAGCCACAAATTGAGGTACCTCAAAGTGTTTACACAAGAGAGAAACCTTTTATATGTATTCAATGTGGGAAGGCTTTTACCCTCAGGTCAAACCTCATTACACATCAGAAAATTCATACTGGACAGAAACCCTATAAATGCAGTGAATGTGGAAAAGCCTTTTTCCACAGATCATATCTCTTTAGACATATGAGAATTCATACAGGAGAAAAACCTTATGAATGCAATGAATGTGGAAGAGGATTTTCTCAGAATTCTGACCTCAGTATACATCAGAAAACTCATACTGGAGAGAAGCACTATGCATGCAGTGAATGCGGGAAAGCCTTTACAAGAAAATCAGCACTCAGGATGCATCAGAGAATTCACACAGGAGAAAAACCCTATATATGCACTGAATGTGGAAAGGCCTTCATCCAGAAATCCCATTTCAATACACATCAGAGAATTCATACTGGAGAAAAGCCTTATGAATGCAGTGACTGTGGAAAATCATTCATTAAGAAATCACAGCTCCATGTGCATCAAAGAATTCATACAGGAGAAAAACCCTATATATGCACAGAATGTGGAAAGGTCTTTACTCATAGGACAAATCTCACTACACATCAGAAAACTCATACTGGAGAAAAGCCATATATGTGTGCCGAATGTGGGAAGGCTTTCAGCGATCAGTCAAATCTCATTAAACACCAGAAAACTCATACTGGAGAGAAACCCTATAAATGCAATGGCTGCGGAAAGGCCTTCATATGGAAGTCACGCCTCAAAATACATCAGAAATCTCATATTGGAGAGAGACACTATGAATGCAATGAATGTGGAAAAGCCTTTATCCAGAAATCAACACTCAATGTGCATCAGAGAATCCATACAGGAGAAAAACCCTACGCTTGTCCTGAATGTGGGAAGGCCTTCATCCAAAAATCACACTTCATTGCACACCATAGAATTCATACTGGAGAGAAGCCTTATGAATGCAGTGACTGTGGGAAATGCTTCACAAAGAAGTCACAACTCCGAGTGCATCAAAAAATTCACACAGGAGAGAAACCCAACATATGTGCTGAATGTGGAAAGGCTTTCACTGACAGGTCGAATCTCATAACACACCAGAAAATCCATACTAGAGAGAAACCTTATAAATGTAGTGATTGTGGAAAAACCTTCACCTGGAAGTCACGCCTCTCTATCCATCAGAAATCTCATACTGGAGAGAGACGCTTTGAATGCAGTAAATGTGGGAAAGCTTTCATCCAGAAAGCAACACTTAGTATGCATCAGATAATTCACACAAGAAAGAAAGCTTATGCTTGCACACAATGTCAGAAGGCCTTCACAGACAGATCAAATCTTATTACACATCAGAAAGCTCATAGTGAAGAAAAACTATAAATCCAGTGACTGAAAATACCTTCAGCTGGAAATCATAATGGAATGTGCATCAGCTGTCTCACAGTGGTGACAAGGAGTGCCTGATGCTGCAATCATTGCACAGGGGGAGTAGATATGACAGACTACAAATGGCTTAAGTGAACAGAAGGTCAACAGAGCCAAGTATTCTTCAGTCAGGTGGAACACCAGTTGATATGCAATTATATGTGTAGGGAGCCACTTTGGTAAAACATTTGAGCAATAGCCCTGGTTGGCTTCATGATTCACGCAGACACTCTCATTCTCCTGCAAATGGTAGAAATAGAGACCCCAGGAGATGACTTGTAATCTCTTATGCTTCACTTTTTGGATAAAGGGCTTTATAAATTCAGCACTGATTTGTTCTTCACACCCTAAAATGTAAAACTACTCAATACTGACCAATTTTTTTTTCAAATTTCTAGTGTGGGAAGAAGAGCATTCATTGTCCAAACACTTCTAAGGCATTGAAGTCAAGGCAAAAACCAATTTGGGGATATATTAATAGATCTATGAGTAGAAGCTAGAAGTTTTTTGATAATTGACATTTAAGACACAGAAAAGATTGCCCTGAGGAAGCACTCTTTTTCTTCCCTTTGAGACATCACCATATTTTTAAAATATGAAATAAAATTTTTAAATTTAATCTCTGACTTTATGCATTGGCAAATTAAGCATAGCTCTAGCCTATGTTACAGGAATGTAGTTATTAAATGTTACATATGCCTAAAGGTGGCAGTTGTTCCCTTATCAATTCCATGCCATGGCAGCAGGTGATTCACACTTGAAAGTAGTGAGCATACCTTCTAATCTGTACTCCCAAAGCTATCATTTATGTAAGCTGCAGACCATAAACTTCTAATTCCCTTAGTAACTGAACCTAAGACAATGAAACTGAGCCACAGCACTCTGGACTTCCACTGAAGCTTCTGCTTTCTTTGGGATTCCTGTTTGAAAAACAACAGTTAAGAAATTGGGTTTCAATACATAAAATGGTGGGTTTTCTTCCAAGTTAGTTAATTTGATATATTCATTTTATGTGCACATTGAGAGTAATTTTATGTGGATTGCTATGAGATAAAGTCATGTTGCATTAGTTATTCAGCCTAAGATATGATTATTATTATAGTTGAATAACTGGAAGACTTCTCTAAAAAGAGCACTGCTTTTTTTAAGCACTGATATGTAAACACTTTCTTGTTTTTAATTTAAAAAATTTACAATACTCAAAAGGGGCTTTCTTTCTAGCATGTAGTTTTATTTTGTTTTTAAACTTTTTAATTAAAGTATAATGCATACTGAAAATGCATATATCATAAGCATACAGTTCAATGAATTCAAACAAATTGAACACACTCAGATCAAGAAACAGAACATGACTAGCACCCCAGAAAAACTCCCTGTTCTCCCTTCCAGGTCTTATTGTCCACCTCCCCCACTAGGTAAGCACTATCTTGACTTAAATAGTTTTGTCTGCTTGGTATTTTGTATAAATTCATTCAGTAGTTATATTTCATATATTGGTAATGTACTCTTAAGTATCTGTCTTCTTTCATTCACATTATAAATGTGAGATTTGTCCATATTGTTAAATGTAGTTGTAGATAGTTCATTCTTATTGTCATGTTAAATTACACTCTGTGAATATTCAACAATATATTTATCCATTCTATTGTTAACGGACATTTGTGTTGTTTGCAGCTTAGAGATATTCGAAATAGTGCTCGTATAAATATTTTAGTACCTATCTATTGGTGAACATATTTATGAACCCTGATAGGCATATATCTAGGAGTTGAACTGCCAGATTATATTGTATCCATATGCTCAGCTAGTTTATGAAACTAGTTTTCCAAAGTGACTGCACCAATGTACACTCCCACCAGCATAGTATATGAGTTCTAGTTGCTCCTTGTCCATACTTGGTATTGTCCATCTTTTTTTTTAAACTATAGCCATTATGCTGGATGTATAGTGATATCTCAGTGTGGTTTAATTTTTATTTTCTTATCCTTCAACCCCACCATAGTATCTTGCCAAGACAGTTGCCTGATATCTCGGATCTGAAACTTATGCATGGTTCTCATGTGACTGTACCATTTTACATCTCACCAACAATAGTAAGCAATTAGTAACTTTAAATATCCCCACACAAAAATGCCCAAAGCTTGATGGTTTGACTGGTTGAGTGCATTAAACATTTGAGTAGAAATCTTTCAGAAAATAGAGGAGGAAGGAACACGCCCCAATTCTATGAGGCCAGGATTACCCTGATACTTAAGCCATACAAATGTATCACAAGAAAACTACAAGCAACATTTCTCATGAATATAGATGTAAAAATCTGCAAAAAAATATTACCAAATTGAATCCAGCAACATATAAAAGGATTATACATCATGACCAAATGGGATTTATTTCAGTGATGCAAGACTGCTTACTTCAACATTCAAAAATCAGTCGATGCAATCTACCGTATTATATATGTAGGGTAAAAAAAAAAAAGAAAAATCACATAAAGCGCCGTAATCTACATATTGAATACAATTTTATCAAATTTCCAGCAGGCTTTCTTCCCCAGAAATTGATTAGCTAATCCTAAAGTTTATATAGAAATAGAAAAGACGAAAAATAGCAAATAAGAATTTGCCAAAAAGCAAAATAGAAGGACAGTAACTTCCCAATTTCTTGATTACAGTAATCAAGACAGTATAGTACTAGTTTAGGGAGAGAGAGATCAATGGAATAGAAAATAATCCAGGAATAAACTCTGATACTTATGGTAAACATAGTTTTTTACAAAAATGTGAAGGCAATTCATTGGGAAAATAAAAGTTTTTTCAACATTTGGTGCAGGAATGATTACATATCCATATGCAAAAAGATGAATCTAAATCTTCACATCATACTAAAAATTAACTAAAAATGTATCAGAGATGGAAATAAAAAAGCTAAAACTACAAAAGGTTTAGCAGAAAACAGGAGAAAAATCTCTGTGATCTTGTATTAGGCAAGGAATTCTTAAATACAACACCAAGAGCATGATCCATAAAGAAAAAATGATAAATTAGACTTCATCAAAACTAAAAAGGTTCAAACTTCAAAAGATACCATTAAGAAAATGAAAAGACAAAGCACAGACTAGGAGCAAACATTTATCTGATAAAGAACTTGTATCTGGAATATATAAAGAACTCTTACAACTCAATAAAAAGAAGACACGCAACCCAGTTTACAATCAGGCAGAAGATTTGAAGAGATAGTTTACCAAATACAGGTAAACTATATTTGGAAGCTACCAGCTTCCCTGGTAGTTCATCTGGTAAAGAATCTGTCTGCAATGCCGGAGACCCTGGTTCAATTCTTGGGTCAGGAAGATCCCCTGGAGAAGGGATAGGCTAGCCACTCCAGTATTCTTGGGCTTTCCTGGTGGTTCAGATGGTAAAGAATCCGCCTGCAATACAGGAGACCTGGGTTCAGTCCCTGGGTTGGGAAGATCCCCTGGAAGAGGGCATAGCAACCCACTCCAATATTCTTGCCTGGAGAATCCCCATGGACAGAGGAGCCTGTCAGGTTACAGTCCATAGGGTCACAAGGAGTCAGACAAGACTGAGCAACTAAGCACAGCACAGCATATATATTTGTGTGTGTGTGTGTATACACATATATATGTATATATACACACACACACATGAATAAACATGTGAAGAGATGCCCAACATCATTAGGCATTAGAGAAATTCTAACTAAAACCACAAGCTTCCCTAGTGGCTTCAGTGGTAAAGAATCTGCCTACCAATGTAAGAGATGTGAATTCAATCCCTAGGTCAGGAAGATCCCCTGAAGAAACAAATGGCAACCCATTCCAATATTGTTGCCTGGAAAATCCCATGGACAGAGGAGCCTGGTGGGCTAGTCCATAGGGTCACAAAAGAGTCAGACATGACTTAGTGACTAAACAACAGCAACTAAAACCACAATGAAATACCACTTTATATGTACTAAAATGGCTATAAAGAAAAGACAGTTACAACAAATGTTGGCACAGATAGGAAAATCTGGAACTTTCCTACATTTCTGGTGTGACTGTATTAAAATGACTTAGCCATTTTGGAAAAGTTTGGCAGTTTCTTAAAAAGTTGATCATAAATTTACCAAAGGACCCAGTGCTGCCACTTCTATAATCTACCCAAAAGATAATATAACATGTGTTCATACAAACACTTGCACTTGAATATTAATAACAGCATTATTCACACAAGACAGAAAAGTAGAAACAATCTAAATATCCATCAACTTACAAGTAGACAAAATATGGTATATTCAGCAATAAAAAAACAAATACTGCAATATGGATGAACTTAAAAAATATGCTTAGTGAAAGAAGTGCAATGCAAAACATATAGTATTATATTTGAATATTGCATTTATATGAAATGCCCACGAAAGTGAAATCTATAAAGCTCTGTAGATCAGTGGTTGTCTGGAAGATCCTCTGGAGAAGGAAATAGCAACCTACTCCAGTATTCTTGCCTAGAAAATTCCATAGATAGAGGAGTCCATGTGGTCACAAATAGGATACGACCGAGCTAGTGACCATAGAGATAAGAATGGGAATCATCACTAACTGTTAATTAGTAAGAGGAATCTTATTGGGGAGATAAAAATGTTACAGAACTTGACTGTGGTGATGGTTGCACAACTAGGTAAGTTTAATGAAGGTCATTGAAGTGATCCTCAATTCCACTCCTGTTTAAGCATCTGGGTTCCCTGCCATGACATCTATTGCCACCCATATCTAGAATGAAGTGTTGTCTTGGAGCCTGTTGTACATTTAAAAATAAACTTTTTAAAAAAGGTCATTGAACTGTACAATTTAAATATGGAACCTAAATTATACCTCAATAAAGTTGTTTCTTTTTCAGAGTTGTTTTGGCTCTCTAGGTCCTTAACATTTCCTTATAAACGGTAGAATAAGATTGTTCATTTCAACAACATAAAAAACTGCTGTGATTTTTATTGAGATTTGTTTGAATCTATAGATCAATTTGGGGAGAATTGAAATGTTAACAATATTGAGTTTTCTGACAGATGAATAAGGCACATCTCTCCATTTAATTTCTCTCAACAGTATTTTGTAGTTTTCAGTGTACAGGTCTTTTACATCTTCTGACAAATTGTTGCCTAAGTATTTCATATTTTGATGCTATTTTACTTGATGTTTTATTTCCACTTTATTGTATAGCACTCATTTTTTTTCAATTACTTATTGTTAATTACTAGTATGTAGAAAAGCAATTGCCTGAAGAAGGGCATGGAAACCCACTCCAGTATTCTTGCCTGGAGAATCAATCCCATGGACAGAGGAGCCTGGCAGTCTACAGTCCATAGGGTCGCAAAGAGTAAGACAAAACTGAAGTGACTTATTTAGCATGTACACAGAAAATCAACTGATGTTTGTATACTTACCTTGGGCAGAAGTTAGAGGGAACAGTCCCTACATAAGACTGCCCTCACTTCCAACACCAACTGCAAGTTCAAGGGTCTCTAAGAACACCCTCAATTTTAATCATTCCAGTCCATCCTCTCAAGCCATTAAATACATTTTCATATTTTATAACAATTTGATTATTCTTCCTCTCTGTTCTGCCTCTATTTGTACCTTATGATAAACTTGTGTGGAACTATTTAGCTTATGATTAGCTAAATCCAGTTGTTCCTCAAGCTAGTCATTTGCCATCAGTATTATATCCTGAAAAATCCTTTAATTCAATTTCCCCATATATTTGACCATCAATACAAACATAACCTTAGCAACAATGCCAGTGTTACACCGTGATAGTAGTGTAACCTGCACACATCGATAATATATGTAACCTGCATCCAATATTGTGCCTATAGTCAACTTTATATACTCTGCATTTAAAATTTTTCAAAAGAGTAGATGTCCTGTTCAGTGTTTTTCCAAAATAAAATATATCAAAAGATACTGGCACATTACTAGAGTCCCACTGGGTCATCAACAATTATTCCAGTTCATCACCCAGAACAATATCGCTCAGGTTTGCAAACTTCCATTTGACCTTCTCAGGTTTCAAAACTAAGAGTAGTCTTGGCAACAAGTGGCTTCATTCTCTCTGGTATCTGATTTAATTGAATTGAGACAGTATTATCTCTTATTCTGAGCCTCTCTCAGGGCACCAATGTAATGGATTTCCCTTGTTACATAACTTATTTATTCATTCTTTTACTTTCAACTATATTTCATGTTCTCTCCATTTATCATTGAATTTGACCCAAATTTTTCCATCTTTGAAAGAGACAATAGGTTCAGCCACTGTGCTGGTTCAGATGATCAGCAATATCAGTCTAGCAAATGCTTCCCCTTCAGCCCACTCCCATGTGTATAGGGTATCATTGCATAGGTGTGGAACTCATGGTCTGTCTCAACCACTCAGTAATACAGCTGTATTCACCATCGACCCCAATTTTCCAAGTTGAGTGAAGGCACAGTCTATCACATTAGGCCATTACAAATTCTGACATTAAAGTTTGAAAGTACAATGAAAGTTTCTTGCTTAGGAATCATCCCTGCTTCTGGCCCCTGCAATTGTGGCCCTGGTCCTGGGACCACTGCATCATGTAGGAATAAAACAACATTGAGCTGCTGTTGGGGAGGGAGGGAGAACTGTATGGTCATAGTGGCATCCTCCCCCTCCTTCTTTTCCCCAGATTCTTCCAAAAAGTGAAGGAATCTATCTATTGGAGAACTCCCCTTGGCCATCCTCATGTTGAGTGTGAGCACACACATGTGAAGACATGAAAGTCATCCTTTCACGCTTTTATCTCTCCTGGTTTTATTTTTTAATATCTATCATTTTTATTTTTTTATTTGACTGCACCAGGTCTTAGTTGTGGCACACAGATCTTTAGTTGTGGCATGCAAACACTTTGATGTGGCATGTGGGATCTAGTTCCCTGACCAGGGATCGAACCTAGGACCCTTGCATTGGGAGCACAGAGTCTTAGCCACTGGACCACCAGGGAAGTCCCTCTCCCCCAGTTTTAGACAACAAATGTTTCAACTGCCTGCTCTCCATCAAAGCACTGCTCTTAGAATATCTCTGTTTATTTTTGCACATTATGAATTATTATTGTGGACTGAATTGGGTTCCCACAAAATTTACATTTTGAAGCCCTGACCCTCAGTGTGGTTATATTTGAAGCTCAAGGAGGTAATTACAGTTTAAATGAGGTCATAAGGGTTCAGTTCAGTTCATTTCAGTCGCTCATGTCCGACTCTTTGCGACCCAATGCACTGCAGCAAGCCAGGCCTCCCTGTCCATCACCAACTCCCGGAATTGACTCAAACTCATGTCCATTGAGTCGGTGATGCCATCCAACCATCTCATGCTTTGTCGTCCCCTTCTCCTCCTGACCTCAATTTTTCCCAGCATCAGGGTCTTTTCAAATGAGTCAGCTCTTTGCATCAGGTGGCCAAAGTATTGGAGTTTCAGCTTCAACATCAGTCCTTCCAGTGAACACCCAGGACTGATTTCCTTTAGGATGGACTGGTTGGATCTCCTTGCAGTTCAAGGGACTCTCAAGAGTCTTCTCCAACACCACAGTTCAAAAGCATCAATTACTCGGTGCTCAGCTTTCTTTACAGTCCAACTCTCACATCCATACGTGACTACTGGAAAAACCATAGCCTTGACTAGATGGACCTTTATTGGCAAAGTAATGTCTCTGCTTTTTAATATGCTATCTAGGTTGATCATAACTTTCCTTCCAAGGAGTAGGTGTCTTTTAATTTCATGGCTGCAGTCACCATATGCAGTGATTTTTGGAGCCCAAAAAAATAAAGTCAGCCACTGTTTCCCCAATCTATTTGCCATGAAGTGATGGGACCAGATGCCATGATCTTAGTTTTCTGAATGTTGAGCTTTAAGCCAACTTTTTCACTCTCCTCTTTCATCAAGAGGCTCTTTAGTTCTTCTTCACTTGCTGCCATAAGGATGGTATCATCTGCATATCTGAGGTCATTGATATTTCTCCCAGAAATCTTAATTCCAGCTTGTGCTTCATCCAGCCCAGCGTTTCTCATGACATACTCTGCATATAAGTTAAATAAGCAGGGTGACAATATAGAGCCTTGACGTACTCCTTTTCCTATTTGGAACCAGTCTGTTGTTCCATGTCCAGTTCTAACTGTTGCTTCCTGACCTGCATACAGGTTTCTCAAGAGGCAGGTCAGGTGGTCTGGTACTCCTATCTCTTTCAGAATTTTCCACAGTTTATTGTGATTCACACAGTCAAAGGCTTTGACATAGTCAATAAAGCAGAAATAGATGTTTTTCCTGGAACTCTCTTGCTTTTTCGATGATCCAACAAATGTTGGTAATTTGATCTCTGGTTCCTCTGCCTCTTCTAAATCCAGCTTGAACATCTGGAAGTTCATGGTTCACATATTGCTGAAGCCTGGCTTGGAGAATTTTGAGCATTACTTTGCTAGCGTGTGAGATGAGTGCAATTGTGCAGTAGTTTGAACATTCTTTGGCATTGCCTTCCTTTGGGATTGGAATGAAAACTGACCTTTTCCAGTCCCGTGGCCACTGATGAGTTTTCCAAATTTGCTGGCATATTGCAGGTAGCACTTTCATAGCATCATCTTTTAGGATTTGAAATAGCTCAACTGGAATTCCATCACCTCCACTAGCTTTGTTTGTAGTGATGCTTCCTAAGGCCCACTTGACTTTGCATTCCAGGATGTCTGGCTCTAGGTGAGTGATCACACCATCATGGTTATCTGGGTCATGAAGATCTTTTTTGTACAGTTCTTCTGTGTATTCTTGCCACCTCTTCTTAATATCTTCTGCTTCTGTTATGTCCCTACCATTTCTGTCCTTTATTGAGCCCATCTTTGCATGAAATGTTCCCTTTGTATCTCTAATTTTCTTGAAAAGATCTCTGGTCTTTCCTATTCTACTATTTTCCTCTATTTCTTTACACTGATCACTGAGGAAGGCTTTCTTATCCCTTCTTGCTATTCTTTGGATCTCTGCATTCGAATGGGTATATATTTCCTTTTCTCCTTTGCTTTTTGCTTCTCTTCTTTTCACAGCTATTTATAAGACCTCCTCAGACAACCATTTTGCTTTTTTGCATTTTTCTTGGGAATGGTCTTGCTTCCTATCTCCTATACAATGTCACAAACCTCTGTCCATAGTTCATCAGGCACTCTTGTCTATCAGATCTAGTCCCTTAAATCTATTTCTCGCTTCCACTGTATAATTGTTAGGGATTTGATTTAGGTCATACCTGAATGGTCTAGTGGTTTTCCCTGCTTTCTTCAATTTATGTATGAATTTGGCAATAAGGAGTTCATGATCTGAGCAACAGTCAGTTCCCAGTCTTGTTTTTACTGACTGTATAGAGCTTCTCCATCTTCGGCTGTAAAGAATATCATCAATCTGATTTCAGTATTGACCATCTGGTGATGTCCAAGTGTTGTCTTGTGTTATTGGAAGAGGGTGTTTGCTATGACCAGTGTGTTCTCTTGGCAAAACTCTATTAGCCTTTGCCCTGTTTCACTCTGTACTCCAAGGCCAAATTTACCTGTTACTCCAGTGTTTCTTTTCTTCCTACTTTTGCATTCCAGTCCCCTATAATGAAAAGGACATCTTTTCTGGGTGTTAGTTCTAAAAGGTCTTGTAGGTCTTCATAGAACCATTCAACTTCAGCTTCTTCAGTGTTACTGGTCAGGGCATACACTTGGGTTACTGTGGTATGGAATGGTTTGCCTTAGAAACAAACAGAGATCATTCTGTCATTTTTGAGATTGCATGCAAGTACTGCATTTCGGACTTTTTTGTTGACTATGATGGCTACTCCATTGCTTCTAAGGGATTCCTGCCCACAGTAGTAGATATAATTCTGAGTTAAATTCACCCATTCCAGTTCATTTTAGTTCACTGATTCCTAAAATGTCGATGTTCCCTCTTGCCATCTGCTGTTTGACCACTTCCAATTTGCCTTGATTCATGGACCTAGCATTCCAGGTTCCTATGCTATATTGCTCTTTACAGCATCGGGCCTTGCATCTATCACCAGTCACATCCACAATTGGGTGTTGGAAACAAAGCTTTGGATTTGTCTCTTCATTGTTTCTGGAGTTACTTCTCCACTGATCTCCAGTAGCATATTGGGCACCTACTGACCTGGGGAGTTTATCTTTCAGTGTCCTATCTCTTTGGCTTTTCATACTGTCCATGGGGTTCTCAAGGCAAGAATACTGAAGTGGTTTGCCATTCCCTTCTCCAGTGGACCACATTTTGTCAGAACTCTCCACCATGACCCATCTGTCTTGGGTGTCCCTACACGGTATGGCTTAGTTTCATTGAGTTAGACAAGGCTGTGGTCCATGTGATCTGAAGTGCAGAGAATAACAAAAAATTTAAAAAGCAGTCTGCAGGACTAGGGAGTCACCAGAATCCAAGGAACAGTTCAGGGATTGAAACAGTCAACAAACCAATTTACATAAATTGGAAAATGATTACTGGTCCTAACATAGGGTCATCAGAAACTGTGGGGAGTAATCACAGAAATCAAATACAGTATATTAATGACTAGTGAGGATTCAACAGACACAAGTCATGGGAGCTAATATAGCACCAGCATATATCATTATGGGGGGCTCATGGGAGTCAGACACTGTACTGGTGACTAATAGAAGATCATCGGAAACCATGAAGGGTCTAATGGTAGGGGAGGCTCTAATGAGGCCCAGGTATTATGCTGGGGCTCATGAGGATAATACGTTGTATTAGAGGATGAAGAACTGGCATCCACAGGATTGAGGGTAGCAAATAGGCTGATGCTTAGATGGAGACAAAAATCACATTAGTGGTGGCTAATGGCTAATCAGCAGGGTGATAAAGTACTAATATGAGATCAGCAGACACTAATCAGATTTTTTATGAGGACTCAAAGACACTCTGCTAATCATGAACAAGATTAGCAGACACAGTGACGACACATTAATATAGGACGAGCAGCAGTTACTGTGAAAAAACATGAGGCAAAGACTAAACTAGTGGCTGGTAATCATCTGTCCCAGTGTTGAGGCCAGTATAGGGTTAGCAAATATGGAGATGGGCTGTAACGTGTGGTCAGCATGCACTGAACTGGCCCATCATTGCATTCAGATACTGTATTAATGGCTAATGGGGAATCAACTGGCACAATGATGATGGTTAATGCAGGATCAGCAGCACTGTGATTGTGACTTACGAAGGTCAGAGACATTGTACTCATTGCTAATGGGTGGTCAACAAGGTTAAGACTAGTGTGGAATCAGCAGATACTGTGCTGGAAGCTCCTGGAGGTTAGTCTCTGATCTTATGGCTAATTGGGGATCAGCAAATACATTGTTGGAACTTCATGCATACTGAAGAAACTGTACTGCTGCCTAATTGAAGATCAACAGACACTGTGATGGGAGCTAATGTGGGGTCAGCAAACTCTATGGCTTCAATGGATCAAAGACACAATGCTGCTGCGGCTGTTCAGTCACTAAGTTGTGTCCAAGTCTTTGCAACCCCATGTACTGAAGCTCTCCAGGCTCTTCTGTCCATGGGATTTTCCAGGCAAGAATACTGGAGTTGGTTGCCATTTCCTTCTCCAGGGGATCTTCCCCACCCAGGGATCAAACTCATGTCTCCTGCACTGGCTGGTGAATTCTTTACCACTGAGCCACCCTGGGAAGCCCCAAAGACACAATACTTTCAGTTAAAGGTGGGGGAAGAGGACTCAGCAGCAGACACAGGGATTTGGCTACTGTAAGAACAAAAAACATGGTAATGGGTCCTCAAGGAGGTCATACTCTGTATGGGTGTCTACAAATCAGAAGACTAATGTGTGATCAGCAGATACACTGATGATGGGGGCTATTTAGGGGTCTTTAGGGAAAGAACTTGGAACTTAGTAAATGGGGATCAGAAGATAGAATGACAAGGTCAAGTTCTACAGACATTGTGCTGGGGCTCAAGAGGATCAAAGTCTATTGGTGACTAATTAGGGAACAGCAGATAAATATTGATGTAACTATGCTGCATTGTGGGTTCATGAGGTCAAAGACACTGTCAAAGTGAAGTGAAAGTGTTAGTCGCTCAGTCGTGCCAAACTCTTTTCGACCCCATTGATTGTAGCCCACCAGGCTCCTCTGTCCATGGAATTCTCCAGGCAAGAATACTGGAGTGGGTAGTCATTCCCTTCTCCAGGGGATCTTCCTGTCCCAGGGATCGAACCTGGGTCTGCCACATTGCAGGCAAATTCTTTACCATCTGAGACACCAGGGAAGCCCCAAAGACACTGTACTGATGGCTAATAAAAAAAAATCAGATATAGTGAGGAGATCTAATGTAGGATGAGCAGACATGTCAATTAGAACTCATTGGGTTAAATATACTGTACGGTGGCTGATGGGGAATAAACAGACAAAACGGTGAAAGCTAACATGGAGTCAAGAGCCACTGCAATAGGTCTAAAGGAAGGTGATAAAGATACACTGCTGGGAGCCAATGGAAGGGAGGTTAGTAGCCACCATGCTGAGTCTAAAGGAGGGCAAAAAGATGTGATAGTAGATCATCAGTCACTAAGCTGTAAGCAAAAGGAGTGAAAAGATGGTATGCTGTGAGCAAATGGGGGTCAGCAAAAATTGTAATGACAGCTAAAAGAGGTGGCGAGACATGGGAGTGAGCAGACTCTGCTGGAACAAAAAGTGGAAGAAGACAAGCTATTGTGAGCTAATGGTAGGTTAGCAGACATTGTGCTCTTGACTAGTGGCAGTAATAAGAACTGCTATAAACTAATGAGGTGTTAGTAGACACTGTGCAGACATGTCATGGGTATAAAACTACATCATGGTAGCTAATGGAGTATGAGGAGAGACTATCATACTTAGGCTATCAGGAGCCACATACATACAGTAGTGTTGGCCAGTAGGGTTATCACATAAGTGATGGTAGCTAATGGAGGGCCAGCACAACCCGCCACAGAGCCTTAGTAAAGGTCATTTTTCATGGAGCAAAACCATTTCTAAAGCCTTGAAAGAATGAAGTCTCCCAGTGCCAGTGTCTTTCATCTGATCTAGTGGTCGATATTCTTGGTTTTTCTCCCAGGCAGCCTACATCTGACTCCTGATAAGGAAATGGGAAACTTTTTATTGTTGTGCTTTAAAGTTTTAATTGAAAGATAATTTACATACAACACAATGCACAAATCTTAAATTTAATCATTTGATGACTCTTGTGTATTCTCATTAACACACACTCAGTCAAGATACAGAATAGTTCCATCATGCCCAGGGAAGTTCCCTCCTACCTCTTAGGAGTTAATTCCTACCCCAGAGGCAACCACTGATCTGCTTTCTGTCACCATAGATTATTTTTTTTTCATGTTTGACATTTTCCATAATAACAGTCATTTTAAAACATCAGATTTAATTTTTTAATGGATGAGCTGAAGATTGGAAGAAGTGAAGAGATGGCATCTTGATAAACATAATGCTTAGTAAACAAGGGTGAGGGCATGCTATATACAAAGTGAGAAAAGTGTAATATGTATATTCAAGTGTATGCTGTATTGGGGGGCATCTAACAATTAATTCAAATACCTTGGGTTGTCGTAATCATTATGGAACAGTCAGGGGAAAAAGCAAAAAAATTATGTAATTTAGCATCAATATTTATTATGGCACAGTGCTACCAAAAGTAAAGGATTTGTTTCTGCTTATCAAAAAAGTACAAGGGGAAACATTCACAAGGTTGAGAAATTTGTCATTGACAGACCTCCACTAAAGAAAACTCTATGGTGACAAGTGCTCGGGCCTGGTGGACTGGGAAGACCCAGAGGGATCGGGTGGAGAGGGAGGTGGGAGGGGGGACTGGGATGGGGAATACATGTAAATCCATGGCTAATTCATTTCAATGTATGACAAAAGCTACTGTAATGATGTAAAGTAATTAGCCTCCAACTAATAAAAATAAATGGAAAAAAAAATAAAATAAAGTAAAAAAAAAAGAAAACTCTAAAGGATGTTTTCCAGGCAAAGAAGAAAATGATCATGAAGGAAATGAGAAAAATTAAAGAGCAACCAAAGTGGTAAATATGTAGGTAAAACAAAATGAATATATAAAACAAAAGTGTTTTCTGGGGAGACATACACACGTGTATACACACACACACTTAACATATAGATAGAAACATATATTACATATATATATATATATATATATCCCATAATGCATCATATTTTAAAATATATGTATATACATATATATGAGCAAATTTTCTATTAAAAGAACTTTCAAAGACAATTTCTTAGAGAAAACCATAAAATACTACTTAAAATTTAATAGATTTTAAATGAGTTAAATAAAAAGACAAACACATTCAAGGATGGAAGGGCTTAAGGCCATTTTACACCTTTCAGATGGGCAACAATTTATCAAAAAATAACAGATAAGTCCTAGTGAATATGTGGGAAAATGTAAACTTTTTCTCAAACTGCTCATGAGAGTGTAAAATAGTGCAATTTTTAAAAACTTTAATATTTAGTCAAGTTGAAAAACTTCTATATCAATCAGAACCCAGCTAGGAGACAGAAACCATACCAGTTATTTTAATAGAGAGAATTTATTTAAAAATTTTTTAATTAGTTATGAAGTTACTAACCAACTAACTTAAAAACAAAGAGAACATTAAAATTCTCATGGACTCAGCAACTGCAGAAAGCAGTGGGACTAGGGTAAAAAGGGAAGAAGTTGGAATTACTAAAAATAGAAGGTTGTAAGTGGGGTCTCATGTGACTGAGATTCATAGTTCTAAGGAGGTGGCACTAGCCAGATGTTGCAAGTGTCTCTGAGGGGGTGCAGTACCATAGAGCTGTTAGTGCTGGGAAAGTGCAAACTGGGTTAAACTGCTACTACCATGAGGATCTGCTGCTTCCCAAGTGAAGAAGCAATGCTGGGCTGATACTCAGATAAACAGGGAGCCAACTGGAACTGAGAAAAAAAAAAAGAGCAAGTCCCTTCTTCTGTCCATAGGCTCAACATTTATATTTCATATCTTTATTGGCAAGACCCAACAGAGAGTAGCAGCTGGCAAGACAGGAGTGTGTTCTATAGAGTCATGGCCCCAGCATCACAAAGCCCTGGTATAGAAGGGCAGGTTTGGAACTGGGGCACAATAGATTAATAACTGGCATACTGCCTACACCCTATGACCCATCATTGCCACTTCTAGATTTAAATACTAAACACAGAAATGATACAAATGCCTTTCACTAGGGAAATGGAGAGATAAATAAACCAGAGCTATATTTACCAACATGGATAGATCTTGGAAAGGTAACATTTCTTGAAAAAAGCAAGCTGCATAAACAAAAATAGTGTGATACTACTGATGTAAATTTTTTAAAATATAGCATTATATATTGAAGACTTCATATTATACAGAAAAAACTTAGGGTAGATTAAAATTTTCAATGTTGAAAATGAAACCTTCACTTTAGAACAAAGTACAGGAGAATATTATCACCTTGAAACTGATAACATGAAAACATAAAACCTTAGGCAGAAGAAAAGAGTTAACAAATTAAAGAACCAGTCACAGACTGAGAGGAGATATCTGAAACACAAATGACTGAAAAGGGATTTTTATGTTCTCATATATTTTTTAAAGGACAAGGAAAACAACATTTAAACCAAAAAGTAAAAGACAGCCTATTAGAAAACAATAAGCAAAGGATATGAACAGTCATTGCACAGAAGAAATATAACAATGACCAGTCAACAGGTAAGCTGATTCTCAACCTTACCACCAATTAAGGGAATCCAAATGAAATGAAAACAACAATAAGCCACTCCCTAAGGGGATCAGGACAATTTTCACACCAAGGCAGGAGCCATATTGTTACAGGTATACTCTGTGTGCCCCAGTAATCAGATGGCCAAAAGGGCTTGACCAAATGGTGAGGGGAGTCTTCTTAGAGAAGCTTTCTCCACAGTACAAGGCAAGGGCTGGCCTAAGTGAGTTCTCTGATGTTCTGTGAGGTGTGCCTTCTGGCAGAAAGCTTTCCCACATTCTTGATATTCGAAGGGTCTCTCCTGTGTTAATGAGGCATACTTTCACAGAAAAGGCATTTCTTCATTCACAAAGTTTCTCTCCTGTGTGAGTTCTCTGGTGTTGACAAAGGGATTTCTTCATACTGAAGATTTTTCCACATTCACTACATTCATATGGTTTTTCTCCTGAATGCATTCTCTGATGTTCAATGAGGCGTGCTTTGACATAGAAGGCATTACCACATTTGTTACATTCATAAGGTTTCTCTCCTGTGTGAATTCGCTGATGTATTCCAAGAGATGAGTGCACACTGAAAGATTTCCCACATTCATTACACTGGTAGGGTTTTTCACCCGTATGAGTTCTCTGGTGATTATTAAGAGTCATCTTCAATCTAAAAAATTTCCCACATTCACCACATTTATAGGGTTTCTCACCTGTATGAATTCTTTGATGTTGGTTTAGGGATTTTTTTGCACCAAAGTTTTTCCCACAAGCACCACATTCATAGGGTTTCTCCCCTGTGTGAGTTCGCTCATGTTGAGTAAGGGATATCTTAACACGAAATGTTTTCCCACATTCGCCACATTCATAGGGTTTCTCCCCTGTGTGAGTTCTCTGATGAATCATGAGGGTTGCCTTCTCAGAAAAGGTTTTCCCACAATCAGTACATTCATAGGGTCTCTCTCCTGTATGTGTTCTCTGATGTAGAATGAGTTGTGACTTCCTGCCAAAAGATTTTCCACATTCATTACATTCAAAGGGCTTCTCTCCTGTGTGAGTTTTCTGATGAGCAATGAGGTATGATCTTGCACTAAAAGTTTTTGCACATTCACCACATTTATAGGGTCTCTCCCCTGTGTGTATTCTCAGATGTTCAATAAGGTTTGATTTCCTGCAGTAAGTTTTCCCACATTCATTACATTCAAAGTTTCTCTCTCCTGTGTGTGTTCTTTTGTGTCCAACAAAGCTCGTTCTCTTGTAGAAGGCTTTCTGATATTCGAGAGTTTGATCCAAAGTTTGAATCTTCCGATGCTGAAGGTCATTATCATGCCTGAGGGAATTACTCCAAACAGAACTGTTGGCACCTGGCAGTGAAAAAGAGCCTTTAAAAATAAATCAGATCATATCACTCTCACTCAAAACCCAACATAGGCTTTCCCTTGTCACAGTATAAAAGCTTAACAAAGCCTATAAAAACTCTACATAATTTAGTCCCCAGCTAACTCTCAGATCTGTGGAAAATTCTGAAAGAAACGGGAATACCAGACCACCTGACCTGCCTCTTGAGAAACCTGTATGCAGGTCAGGAAGCAACAGTTAGAACTGGACATGGAACAACAGACTGGTTCCAAATCGGAAAAGGAGTACGTCAAGGCTGTAAATTATCACCCTGCTTATTTAACTTATATGCAGAGTACATCATGAGAAACACTGGGCTGGAGGAAGCACAAGCTGGAATCAAGATTGCCAGGAGGAATATCAATGACCTCAGATATGCAGATGACACCACCCTTATGGCAGAAAGTGAAGAACTAAAGAGCTTCTTAAAAAAAAAAAAAAAAAAAAAAGAAGAAAAAAAAAATAAAGAGCTTCTTGATGAAAGTGAAAGAGGAGAGTGAAAAAGTTGGCTTAAAGCTCAACATTCAGAAAACTAAAATCTTGGCATCCAGTCCCATCACTTTGTGGCAAACAGATGGGGAAACAATGGAAACAGTGGCTGACTTTATTTTTGGGGGCTCCAAAATCACTGCAGATGGTGACTGCAGCCATGAAATTAAAAGATGCTTACTCCTTGGAAGGAAAGTTATGACCAACCTAGACAGCATATTAAAAAGCAGAGACATTACTTTGTCAACAAAGGTCCGTCTAGTCAAGACTATGGTTTCTCCAGTGGTCATGTATGGATGTGCAAGTTGGTGTACAAAGAAAGCTGAGCATCGAAGAATTGATGCTTTTGAACTGCGGTGTTAGAGAAGACTCTTGAGAGTCCCTTGGACTACAAGGAGATCCAACCAGTCCATCCTAAAGGAGATCAGTCCTGGGTGTTCATTGGTAGGACTGATTTTGAAGCTGAAACTCCAATACTTTGGCCACCTGATGTGAAGAGCTGACTCATTTGAAAAGACCCTGATGCTGGGAAAGATTGAGAGCAGGAGGAGAAGGGGACGACAGAGGATAAGATGGTTGGATAGCATCACTGACTCAATGGACATGGGTTTGGGTGGACTCTGGGAGTTGGTGATGGACAGGGAGGCCTGGAGTGCTGCGGTTCATGGGGTCGCAAAGAGTTGGACATGACTGAGCGACTGAACTGAACTGAACTGAACTGAACTCTCAGATATCACTTCCTAACACTCTTGATCCATACCCAACCTTGATCCACACCAGCATCTTTGCTATTCCTATTATATATCCTTCAGACTAGACTGGCACTATCTGTTCTCTCTGCTCAAAATAGTACTAAAATCTACATGGCTCTGTCTCACTTCACTGATGTTGGTGTACTAATGTTAACTTCCCCAAAGAGTCTTCCCTGACCACATTCTACAAAAGCACAAACCATCAATGTTTACTCTTTTAATCTTGATTTTCTTTTCTCCACCAAACATCATGTATTCATTTGTTTCTGGTCTCCTTCCCTCATTAGACTGCAAGCTCCAAGAGAACAGAGATATTACTTTACTCACTATTGGACCCCCCCCTCCACCTAGAAGGTGACCAGCATACAGTTGACCCTCATTTAAGATTTGGTAGATGACTAAATGAATGTATGAATGAGTGCCTGACAATAGAAGGCATCCAAGGCAATGGAGGGAAGGAAGACAATTGAGAATACTAAAGAGAAACAGACTAGCTAAGAATAAATATCTAAGCTGAGGCAGGCAGGGAAATACAAGAGTGGTAAATAACTACAAAAATCAAGATAAAATAGTAGAGAGCACTTAAGTGTGAACATGATATGGGGATGTAGGATTTAGGTATCTAAAGCATATAGACCTCCTGTCTTCCAGTCATTTTCAAAGAGCAAGGGCCTCTGAAAAGAGATTCCTGAAAAATACTACCCAAACATAACGTTTGATTTGAATTCCTGAAGTCTTATTTCTCCTACTTTTCATATGTTGAGTTGTTGCTCACTCACCTGTGTAACCATGGTCTGAGGACTCCTCCTCTAATATCCACAGTTCTTCCCCTCGCTCCAACTTGAAGATCATCTCTGGTTTGGCCACGCAGAGGCCTGTTAATGGGAAATGGCACAGGACGTGGGCCAGGTTGCCTGAGCTTTAGGGCCTCTGATGGAGGAGAAAGGTGCATCTTCATGAACTGCACAAGGAAGGGTACCCACTGAAACCTTTCACTGGGGGAAGTGAGAACACACACACTCTTCCTGGTGCTCCAAACTGATAAATTATCTGTGACCCCTTGAATCTAGAACTAAAGTATCACTGAACTCTACAAAGGCTGCCCAGGTTATAGCAACCAAGAAAGGAAAAACATGCTACCAGGAGTTAGGTGGACAATAATCCTCACCCACAGATGCCAGGTTGCTGTAGTTCTCCAGCATTACATCCCTGTGCATGGTCCTCTGGGCAAGATCCAGGCTGTGCCACTCCTGTCGGGTAAAATCCACAGCCACATCTTCGAATGACACGGATCCCTGTAACAACAATCTGCAATGATCAGGATAGAACACCTGGAAAAGATATGTGGGAACTAATTCTTCCAGTAGAGCACTTTTGAAAGTTGACTAGAAAAAGCTTCACTGGTGTCAACTGAAAAAAATGTACAATGTGAGAGTTGTGAGTTAAGTTTTATTTAGGGCAAAATGAGAACTATAGCTTGGGAGACAGCATTTCAGACAGCTCTTAGGAACTGCTCTGACAAGGAAAGGGGAGGTCAATATATATGTGATTTTGGTGAAGGGGGTAGACACAAGAGGCAGATGTCTCTGTTAACGATCTTAGTGCTTTTCTAGATATGAGAAGATACAAGAAATTGGGTTCAGAACATATTCACCTGAAAATATCTATCTGAAGGCCTGCTCTACCAGTTTTTTCCAGAGCACGGATTGTCTCATTCCTGATCTCTGCCCTCAACTCCTTTCAGGATATGCTGAAGGTCAGTGACTACAGTGGCTAGTGATCTAATCCTTATAGAGGCAAAGAACAAGTGACAATCTTTAGCTGGCACTAGAAACCTGACTCTGTCTTGCTTGATACTATTCTTTGGGAGAGAAAAACCCAGAACAGTCCTGCTAGTGTATTAACTTTTCAATTCATGGAGAAAAGACCACTGACTGCTGAGTTAATACTCTGTGTCTGGAACTGTCCTAATTGCTGAGGAAATAAAGACAGTGCCTGCTCTCAACCCAGTAAAGAGACTTGCATAGGTATGCATTGTTTTATAGCACTTTGCTTTATTGTGCTGCAGAGATACCATGTTTTTTTCACAAATTGAAGGTTTGTGGGGACCCTGCACTGACCAGATGATGGTTAGCCTTTTCTAGCAACAGAGTATTTTTTTAATTAAGGTATGTACATAGTTTTTTTTTAGACATGTTATTGCACACTTAATAGACTACAGTATAGTCAGTGTGACTTTTATATGCACTGGGAAACCAAAAAATTCACGTGACTCACTTTATCATGATATTTGTTTTATTGCAGTGGTCTGGAAACAAACCTGTAGTATCTCAAAGGTATGCCTGTATATGAACACACCCTTGCCATGAGATGTTACAGGAGCTATGCTGGACATGGGTACAAGGTGCAATGGGCTTTTACAAGGGATGGAGTAAGATTACACCTTGTGTTAACAGACTGAACTTCACTTGGGGAGGCAGAGCTTTGAATCCTTAAACAAAAATATAATCTTCCTCACAAATATGGGGCAGTAACATGAAAAACAAAGGCAGGAAGACACGAAACATGAAAGATGAGTTAAGAGAACTACATATAGCACAATATGACAGGAAAATAGTGCTTTGGACAGTGATGAGATAAAGGGCTACAGAGACATTCAGGGGCAGGCAGTGGAGGGATTACCAACTTTTTTTTTTTTTCTAAAGATCATCAATCTCCAAAATACTTGACTATACGATCAGAATATTTTCTGACCTTCCCACAATATATTTACATTTATAAATTACACAGAAGTACTGTCAAGTAAGAGAAAGGAAGAGAATATCACTCCTAGGATAACAGCATGAGCAGCTGAGTTGAGGCTGGTGCCATATATGGTGGTGGTGGTGGTTTAGTCGCTAAGTGGTGTCTGACTCTTGCAACCCCATGGACTGTAGCCCTAGCCTTCCAGGCTCCTCTGTCCTTACAAGTTCCCAGGCAGTAATACTGAAGGGGTTTGCCATTTCCTTCCCCGGGGATCTTCCCAAGCCAGGGATTGAACCCACTTTGGTGCATTGTAGGGGCTTCCCTGGTGGAGCTGGTGGTAAAGAACCCACCTGCCAATGCAGGAGATATAAGAGATGCTGGTTCAATCCCAGGGTCAGGAAGATCCCCTGGAGGAGGACATGACAACCCACTCCAGTATTCATGCCTGGAGAATCCCATGGACAGAGGAGCCTGGGAGTCTATGGTCCATAGAGTCGCAAAGAGTCGAACACGACTGAAGCGACTTAGCACGCATGCACGCTTCTGCACTGCAGGCGGTCTCCAGCACTGCAGGCAGATTCTTTACTGCTGAGCCACTAGGGAAGCCCCGGTGCAACGTACTGAAATTAGCAAAAAAGGAACACAATGGGCTGGCAGAGGGGGAGATTGAAATGGATCTTGGACCTGAGCTGGAGTGTTTATGTCACATACTGATAGAGATGTCCAGCTGGCAGATTAACATATGATGCTGGAGCTCTGAAAGGAGGCTAGGACAGACCAAGGATTTAGAGGCAATAGCATTTCAGTACTAGCTGAAGGCACCATGATAACTGGATGGCTAAGAGAACACAGAGCTTGAAGAGAGGCATCAAGTGCATGGTCAGTGGGTATACCAACATGACATGAAGATTGAAAAGGAGTTGGGGGGCTCCTGTGGGACAGAGAAAGCCTCTCTTTTCTTTGTCATGGAGTCCTGTTCCAAAGTAAATCCCAGTACCAAAGCTGCAACCCCACAGTAGCAGGCCCCTCAGACTCCAAGGGAGAATCCTCTTCTTTGGCCAGAGGAATAATGTTCTGAAGAGTGTTAGAAGGATCCCCCATTGCCTTTTTTATAACCTCTCACAACTTGGCCCCAAGGGCAAACCTAGTTGTAGAAAGTGAATGCCAGGGTAGAGATGAAAGCCCTAACTGTCCAACTAGAGGAAGGGGAAGCCCTGGGAACAGAGGTGTGGGGAAGATTGCCCTAATAATATAGCTTCAAAATACATGAAGCAAAATTTTAAAAATCTGGAAAAAAATAGGACAATCCACAAACATGGCTGCCAACCTTTATCACCTCTCTTAGTGATTAAAGGAGCTAACTGGTAGATAAAAAAATCAACAATGATATAGAAAACTGAACACTACCAATCAACCAATGATTTCGTAAAACATTCCACTCAAAATTGAGAGATTAACTGTTTCTTCAAGAACACATGAAATGTTCACCAAGCTAGACCATATCCAGGATCATAAAACAAATCCAAAAGCAATCAAAGGGCCCACTGGGTACCAAGGGAAATTGACTTGGAACAATCAACTCTGAGATATATCCTAATTAAAACTATTAGAATTTAAAGACAACGAAAAAAATTCCTCAGGGCCTCCAGGCAAAAAAAAATTAGATTGGCATCAATTTCTCAAAAACAACATACAAAGCAAGGCAATATAGCAGTTTCAAGAAACTTAAGAAGAGAGGGGGGATCGGGATGGGGAATACATGTATATCCATGGCTGATTCATGTCAATGTATGACAAAAACCACTACAATATTGTAAAGTAATTAGCCTCCAACTAATAAAAAAATATAAATAAATAAATAAAAATAAAAAGAAACTTAAGAAAATACAAATAAAGGAAATTATATCCAGCCGAAGATACCCTTCAAATATCAAGGGTTTTAGGAAAAGTTGTAAATATGCCAGAATATGTGTGCCCTTCATAAGGAATTTGCTAGAGCTGCACTAATATGGTAGCCACCAACCATATGTGGCTATTTAAATTTTGATTAATTAAAGTGAAAGAAAATTTAAAAGTCAGTTCTTCAGTCACACTAGGCACATTTCCAGTGCTCAGTAGCCACATGTGGTTGGTTACAGTATTAGACACCACAGATACAGAATATTCCCATCACTACAGGAAGTTTTATTGTATACCACTATACTAAACAATAGGGCTTCCCTGATAGCTCAGTTGGTAAAGGATCCACCTGCAATGCAGGAAACCCCAGTTCGATCCCTGGGTTGGGAAGATCCCCTGGAGAAGGGAAAGGCTATCCACTCCAGTATTCTGGCCTGGAGAATTCCACAGGGTTGCAAAGAGTTGGACATGACTGAGTGACTTTTTATATTTTATATATATATATATATATATACTAAATAGTGAGCTTCAACCAAAAACAATGAATGGGAAAATTCTGGCAAAAGGACAGACAATAAGTATTTCATATATTTAACTGCAAAGCTAAGACTAAAAAATAATTTTAAAATGTAACTAAAACTGAACAAGATCATTGTTGTATAGGGAACAGATGAGAGACAAATTAGATAGTAAAAGATTAATAAAGAAAAAAGGAAAAGGGAGGGGATATATGTATACTAATAGCTGATTAACATTGTTGTATAGCAGAAGACAACACAACACTGTAAAGCAATTACCCTCCAATTAAAAATAAATTTTTAAAAAAAGATAAACTGGTATAGCCATTATGGAGAACAGCACAAAGGTTCCACAAATAATTAAACTAGAACTACCATATGATCCATCAGTCCCACTTCTGGGACTATATCTGAAGGAAAGGAAATCACTATCCCAAATATTCATTGCAGCATTATTTGCAATAGCCAAGATATGGAAACAACCTAAGTGTCCATCAACAGATGAATGGATAAAGATCTGGTATATAAACAACGGAATATTATTCAGTCATGAAAAAGAAGTAAATCCTGCCATTTGCAACAACAGGGATGAACCTGGAGGACATTACACTAAGTGAAATAAGTTAGACAGAAAGACAAATACTGTATGATCTCACTAATATGTGGAATCTAAAAAAAAAAGTCAAACTCAGAAGCAAAGAGAGAATGGTGGTCACCAAGGGTATGGGGGAAAGGGGAGAGATATTGGTCAGAGACAAAGTTACATTTACGGAGAATAAATAAAGTCTAGAGATCTAATATACAAGCATGATGACTATACATAATAATATTATACTGAACAATGGAAATATGCTAAGAGAGCAAATTTCAGGTGTACTCATCACACACAAAAAATGGTAACTGTAAGGAGATGATAAGTTAATTAGTTTAACTGCAGTAATCATTTCACTATGTATATGTATAGCAAATCATGTTGTACATCTTAAATATATACAATTTTATAAATAAATATGTAAATAAAAAGATAAAAGGGTTGAGTAAGAATACCACAGAAGGGATAAATACAAAGGTAACCACCAGAATGGTCTTCCCTGGTGCCTTAGACAATAAAGGAGGCTTGGATTTGATTCCTGGGCCAGGAAGATCCCCTGGAGAAGGGAATGGTTACCCACACCTGTATTCTTGCCTGTATCTTGCTTGTATTCTTGCCTGGAGAATCCCACGGTGGGCTACAGTCCATGGGATCATAAAGAATCAGACACAACTGAGCAACTAATCACAACCACCTGCATAAAAATACAAACCTTCCTAATTACCAAAAACATTCAGAGGAAACACTCAATAGAGAAAGAAACAGAGTAAATATAACATTTACACATGTAATTACATCATAAGATAAAACAATAAAGTTGAGGATACTTTGTATTAATTATATTACAAACTGTAATACAAATAAATGTGAATAGGCTTACTTCATCTATTAAAAGAAATAGATTTTCACATTGCCTTGTTAAAGCAAAACCCACACAATGCTGTATACAAGAGACATGCTTAAAACAGTCTTTCAAAAAAGCTAAAATTAAAGAGATGGACAAAGGTTTACCAAATGAAAATGATATAAAAGCAGGGATTGAAATCCTGATACCAAACAAAGTAGAATTCCAAAAGCAATTATATGAGATAAAGGAGGATACTTTGTAATGTTAAAAGCCCTGTTCACAATGAAGATATAAAAATAAAGATATTTGTAAATTTCTATGCACAAAGTAACACAGCAAAAGCCTACATAAGCTAAAGACTACAGGGATACAAGAAGAAATAGAAGTTTTTTCTAGTGGAAGACTTTTAACATACCATTCATAGAAGTAACCAGATTAAGTAAACAAAAAAGAAACAGGTAATGCTATAAAAGAGCTAGTCAATAAGGTGGGACTTGAAGGAGGGGGGAGGAAGGGAAGAAGGAAGGAAGGAAAGAAAGAAAGGGAGAGAGAAAGAAAGAATAAACACTATATCCAGATCATACAGAATATACTTTTTCTCAGGTGTTCATGGAACATTCACAAAGCATGATCATATACTAGCACACAAAAAAAACAATCTTGGTAAGTTTAAAATAGAAATAAGACAAATAACACTAATTATAATCAGTAAAGAAATTTAATAATTAAAAGTTGACAAGCTGATTCTAAAATTAATAAAGAAATAAAACCACATGATTTAGAATAAATGAAGCTATTTTGAAAAAGAAGAAAAAAGTTAGAGGACTTACATTATCTCATTTCAAGATTTACAAAGCTATAGTTTTCAAACAGTGTAGTATTTTTGTAAAGATATACATGAGACAAAATAGAATTTAGAAATAGATTCACACACATATGATCAATTGATGTCTGACAAAGGTGTCAAGAATATTCAGTGGGGAATGGATACACTTTTGAACAAATGTCTCTGGAATAATCGACAGTCACATCCAGAAAAACTTCAGAATTCCTATAATTGCCCTCTGCTCTTCCCCTGTAGCATACTGAACACCTTCCAACCTGGGGGGAGCTCATCTTCCACTGTCATACCTTATTGCCTTTTCATCCTGTTTATGGGGTTCTCGCAGGAAGAATACTGGAGTGGTTTGCCATTTCCTCCTCCAGTGGACCATGTTTTGTCAGAACTCTTCACAATGACCCATACATTTTGGGTGGCCCTACATGGCATGGCTCATAGCTTCATTGAGTTATGCCAGCCCCTTCACTACAACAGGCTGTGATCCATGAAGGGGAAGGATATTTACTGAATTAAGACTGATTATCTCCAAAAGATGAGATTATGAGGACTTTTCAAATTAAAATTTTTACGTTTCTATTAAGGTAGTGTTTACCAGGTTTCTCCACTGTAAAGTTACCAATTTCCCTATGTAATAAGTGAGTAATCTGTAGGAATATACCTTGAACTATGTAAATACTTTGTTCCTCCTTAAACTTTCACCCAATAGCTTTGGCATCCATCAGTGATTCTTTCTTGGCTCAGTTATTACTAACTACAGTGGTTACAAAAAGTTATTTTTCTAACTCCATCATTTGTTCCATATTACTATTTGGAGTGTGTGTGTGCTTAGTCGCTCAGTCGTGTCCAACTCTTTGCGACCCCATGAACTGTAGTCCACCAGGCTCCTCTGTCCATGGGATTCTCCAGGCAAGAATACTGGAGTAGGTTGCCATTTCCTTCTCCATACTATTTGGCATTGGACCTTAAAGAAGAGCTTTTCCCGTCTCCCTCATTCTATCATTTATTATCAGTATGAACTCATGGTTTATCTTAGTCTCTAGCCAGGCTCAACACCCAGATGGGCACCCAAAGGCCATATGGACATATGTAGGTAAATGGTCAGAAGGCAGAGAAGAAACTTTTCTGGGACTCTTTGACATGGAAGAATAATGCAGTGTGATTTCAAAATCTGTTGGTCAAGTCCTAACAAGGGCCACAATTAGGTTAGAAGGCTACAGGGATGCAACAGTTGATGGAATTAAAGTGAAAGTTTGCAGGAAAATAGGAATATTTGAATAGATTTTAAGTGAAGTACATCTCCTTCATCTAAACGAATTCCTCAAATGGATACTATATCTGATAGGGGAATACTTCTATCTTGTTGTTGTTCAGTCACTCAGTCATGTCCAACTCTTTGCAACCCCATGGACTGTTCTTCACTATCTCCTGGAGTTTGCTCAAACTCAGGTCCACTGAGTTGATGATGCCATTCAACCATCTCATCTTCTGTCATCCCCTCTTCCTCCTGCCCTCAGTCTCTCCCAGCATCATAGTCTTTTCGAATGAGTCGGCTCTGCATCAGGTGGACAAAGTATTAGAGCTTCAGCTTCAGCATCAGTCCTTCCAATGAATATTCAGGGTTGGTTTCCTTTAGAATTGACTGGTTTGATCTCCTTGCTGTCCAAGGGACTCTCAAGATCTTGTCTTCTCAAGCACCACAGTTTGAAAGCATCTATTCTTTGGTGCTCAGCTTTCTTTATAGTCCAACTCTCACATCCATACATGACTACTGAAAAAACCATAGTTTTGACTACATGGTTTGAATTCAGGTGAATTCTTAAATAGGTTTTTAATATATATATATATATACCATCAAAAACTAAAAGTGAAGTAAGTACATACAAGCTCTTTTATTTATTTTACCATGTGCTCTCAGAACCCTCCCTTTTCGCCTATGTATATCTCTATATTTGCATTTATTTTAGTTTAAGACTCAGTCATCCCTTAGCAATTGGAGTAACTAAAATAGCAAATGTAGTTGCTATTGTGTGTCCCTGGGTGGCACATGAAAAAGGTGGATGGCTCAGGGAGACTAACAGCAGACCATCAATAATTAATTAGTATCACCATAGGATCAGTAGTTCCTAATTTGGTTTCACAGTAGGAAAATACTGAAGCTAAAGGAAACTGGTTCGCAGTGACTGATCCTGCAAATGCTTTTTTCCTTTATCTCAACATAGGAAAAGAGTCAACTGCAGTTTGCTTTCATGCAAGAAGGTCCTAATTTACATTTACTGTACTGCTAAAATGTTATTTGAATTCACCAGCTTCATTATTCAATTGTCATAATTTAGTTAGAAGGAATTTGGACTTGATGCAGGTCCCAAGTATATTTAATAATATACTATACTGATGATAACATGATAATATTAGAAACTGAAGATCAAGCTAAGATTGGCTTAAATGCAATAGTGACACATACAATCAGCAGAGGTTAGTTGATAAATCCAACAAAAATCTAAGGGCCCACTTAAATGGTGAAATTCTTAGGACTACCCTGGGTAGGAGCCACACATGACATTCCATAGGCAACAAAAAATGAACTGCTATTGCCAACCCCTGCTACTAAGAAATGCAGCACCTGAGCAGGTCACTTGGATTATGCAGGATGCATGTTCCACATCTGCAAACATTGCTAGTTCCTCTCTATCAAATGACCCCAAAGAAGGCCATATAAGGGCCTGAAAAAAAGTAAGCTATGTCTGAATTGAAAAAAGCAGTAGCTCTCTTACCGTCTTTCGGCATCCTGAACAGAATGTTGCTGACAACAGGCAAAAGTGGAATTCAAAAGGGAAAACTTATGCTAGAAAAAGAAACACTGCTGCAATAATTCGATTCTGTCTTCTTGATGGTTCTTCCTTTCTTTCTTTATAAGTCAGTTCCCTCTGGATGCTCCTGGAGAAAAAGCATGGCTGTTTGCTGCACAGTCAAAAAGATCAACTACATTTATGATGCATTCTCCCACTGGAGCCATTTGCACACTGCTGGAGACAGTACTTTATCCATACTTTGTCATCTCGACACTGATTAGCAATTTCTTATTCAGTAATGCTCTTCCTGCTCAGACTTCTTTGATAACATCATCAGAACCCTCAAATTGTGTACCATCTAGCAACTCAGAGAAAAACAGAACCAGCCAGAAAGGAGTGTCAGAAAAGCAGACAGAAGACCTCAAAAAGGAAGGGAGATAGATTAAGGACTCAATGACAGTCAAGATGAAAACACTTGGAATGCAAATTCCATGTGCATGGACTCCCCATGACAGTGTGAGACTAGTACAATATGTGCAATAAGTATTGCATTTCTCTTACAATTTAATTCATCTGAAATTCTACTGGGATGTAGGATTACTTTATGTTTTCCAACTAATCTTTATTTTAAAGTGTGTCTTTAATACTTTTTAGTGGATGTGGGTTAGAACTGTCTAATTCAGAAAAGCCAAGAGGTAAAATAAGGAATGGGTTGTGAAGCCCTTACATATAGCAATCAACTGTTAGAAGCCTAAAAAATCTAAAGGTCTTATATGTAAAATAGATAAACAAAGTCCTACTGTATAGCAAAGGAAACTATATTCAATATCTTATAATAATGCAATCTTGTAATGAAAAAGTATATATATATAATATATATATTATATATATATTATATATATATATACATGAAACTGAATCACTTTACTATACATCAGAAACTAACACAATATTGTAAATCAACTTCAATTACTTATCTATTCATAACAATAGATTTTAAAATTTTATTTATTTATTTTTGGCTGTGCTTTGTGTGGGCTTTCTCTCATTGCAGTGAGTAGGGACTACTCTTCATTGTGGTATGTGGGCTTCTCATTGTGGTGGCTTCTCTTGTTGTGGAGCACGGGCTCTAGGCATGTGGGCTTCAGTAGTTGCAGCACACAGGCTCAGTAGTTGCACCTTGTGGGCTCTAGGGAATGAACTCAGTAGTTTTGAAACATGGACTTAGTTGCTACGCAGCATGTGGAATCTTCCCAGACCAGGGATCAAACCTATGTCCTCTGCACTTGCAGGCAAATTCTGATCCTCTGCACCACCAGGGACATCCTATACTTCCATTTTTTAAAAAAAGAATCTAAAGGTCTGACACAATTACCTTCCATCAGCTTTCTTATGGAGTATTTTATGTACCAAGTATCCCTGTGCTCTCAGATATCATGCTTTGTTTATAAGTATTTTGGTCAAAAATGCTTAAGCCCATACAAAGTAACTGGTATACCACTGAGTAATTTGACTTTGGGTCAGATGAGTTAATTAGCCAATCAGAGGATAATTTATGCTCAGTATTTCTCCTGCAATGCAGGAGACATGGTTTGACCCCTGATCTGGCAAGGTCCCCGGAGAAGGCAATGGCAAACCACTCCAGTATTCTTGCCTGGGAAACCTCATGGAAAGAGGAGACTGGCAGGCTATGGTCCATGGAGTTGCAATAGTCAGACAAGACTTAGGGACTAAACAACAACAATGAATAATTCTGCACTTATAACTTAGATGAAATGAAGCAATTCATAAAAAAACACACAAATAAACACAAGTCATCCAATATGAAACAGATAATTTGACTAGCCCTATAACTATTAAGGAAAATTTATCCGTAATTTAAAACTCACCAAAGAATCTAAAAATAGTGGGTCTATGATATGTATTTTATAACTGATTCACTTTGCTGTACATCAGAAACTAACACAACATTTTAAAGCAATTATACTCCAATAAAAATTTTAAAAAATAAAAAATGAAACTCAACCCCCAAAAAAGGTTATCTCTGGCCAAATGGTTTCCCTGAAGAATTTTACCAAATTTTTAACAAAAAATTAACACAACTACATAATCTCTTGCAGGAAACAAAAGAGGAAATAACTCTTTCAAACTCATTCAATGAAGCAAGTATTTTCCTTGAATAGGTAAAAAGAGGCCCCCAAAAGATATCCACATCCTAATCCTTGGAAGCCATCAATATCACCTTATATGGCAAAAATATAAAGGTCTTTGCAGATGTGATTAAGAATCTTCAGATAAGGAGAATATCTTGGATTACCCATGTGGCTTCTAAATGTAATCACAAATATCCTTTAGGAGAGGGAGGCCAAAGAAGATCTGATGCACACAGAAAGCAGTGATGTGAAGACAGTAGAGAGAGATTTGAGGATGCTGACCATGAAAAATGAAGGGATGAAGCCACAAGCCAAGGGATAGTTGCAGCCCCCAAAGGCTAGAAGAGGCAGGGAACAGATCCCCCAGAGCCTCTGCAGGGAGTAAGCCCTGGTAACACCTTGATTTGGGCCCAGTGATGCTTATTTTGTATTTCTGGCCTTCAAAAACTATGAGAGGATAAATTTCTACTGTTTTAAGCCACTAAGTTTGTGGTAATTTGTTGCAGCAGCCACATGAAACTAACACATTCCCTGATTACAAAATCAGATAAATATAGTACAAAAAACAAAACTACATACCCATAGCACTCATGAATATAGAGGCAACAATTCTTGACAAAATATTAGCAAATATAATTCATTAATATATTAAAGGAATTATACATCGTGACCAACTAGGGTTTATTCCAGGGATGCAAGACAGGTTCAATATTCAAAAACCAATCCATGAAATCCACCATATTAACAGGATTTTTTAAATTAAAGATATATATATTATTATTAAGTTTGTGATTCTTTTTTATCTTTTAATTGAAAGATAACTGCTTTACAGAATTGTGTTGGTTTCTCCCAAATATCAACATGAATCAGCCATAGGTATACATATGTCCCCTCCCTCTTGAACCTCCCTCCCATCTCCCTCCCCACCTCACACTTTAACAGGATTTTAAAAATCACATGATCATATCAATCAATATAGAAAAAACACTTGAAGAAATAAAACATTCACTCCTGCAAAAACCGGAATAGAAACAGAAATACAGAGAAACTGCCTCAATTTGATAAAGCGCATCTAAAACAAAACTACAGGTAACATTATATTGGGTTGGCCAAAAAGTTCATTTGAGTTTTTCCGTAATAAAATTTTGACCAACCCAATACTTCATGGTAAAAGACTGAAGACCAAGAACAAGACAAGAATGTCCATTCTCACAACTCTTATTTAATATAGTGCTGGAAGTTCTAACCAGTGCAACAAGGCAAGAAATCAAAAGGCATACATAATAAAAAGGAAGAAATTAAACTTTTCCTATTTTCAGATGACAAGGTCATAGGAAGCACAGAAAACCACACAAAAGCAAGTGTATTTTTATATGTTAGCAATGAAAATGTGGACTTCAAAGCAAAAAAATATGAAACCATTGATAATTACTCAGAAGTATGAAATGCTTAATTATAAATCTAACAAAATCAAAAAAGCAAGACATAAGTACTGCAACACACTAGCTATCTTGAAAAAGAAGAACAACACTGGAGGCATCACACTATCCAATTTCAAACTCTTGAACAATGAGGGACTGGAGTATCAATGCACTGTGCAGTTGAAAATCCATGTAGAATTTACAGTTGGTCCACTGTAAACTTGGTTCCCCCTTACTCCCAGTTTCTCTGTTTCCAGAGATTCAACTAATTGTAGATTGTGTAGTACTGTAGTATTTACTGTTGAAAATAATCCACTTATAAGTGGACCTACACCGTTCAAACCTGTGTTGTTCAAGGGTCAATTGTATATTACAAAGCTATGATAATCAAAACAGTATGGGAGAAAACTGTAATTAAAAAAGATACATGCACCCCAATGTTCACTGCAGCACTACTTACAATAGCCAAGACATGAAAGCAAACTAAATATCCACTGACAGATGAATGGATAAATAAGATGTAGTATATATAAAACGGAATATTACACAGCCATGAAAAAGAATGAGATAATGTCATTTGCAACAATATGGATGCACCTAGAGGTTATCATACTAAGTTAAGTAAGCCAAAGACAAATATCATATGATATCACTTATATGTGGAATCTGAAAAAAAAAAGATACAGGGAGTTCCCTGGTGGCCAATTGGTTAGGACTCAGCACTTTCACTGCCATGGCCTGGGTTCAATCCCTGGTTGGGGACCTGAGATCTTCCAAGCCTCGTGGCATGGCAGAAAAAAAAAGATACAAATGATCTTATTTACAAAACAGAAACAGACTCACAGACATAGAAAACAAACTTATGGTTACCAAAGAGGAAAGAGGGGAAGGGATAAATTAGAAGTTTAGGATTAAAACAGATAACCAATAAGGACCTACTGTATAGCACAGGGAACTATTTTGAAATAACCTATAAGGGGAAAGAATCTGAAAAAAATTATATATATTTATACACACACACACATATATATAACTGAATTGCTGTGCTGTACACCTGAAACTAACACAATATTGTAAATCAACTGCACTTCAATTAAAAAATAAAAATTAAATAAATAAATTTAGTGAATAAAAAAACAGTATGGTACTGGTATAAAAACAGACACAAACAACAACAGAACAGAATAGAGAGCCCAGAAAAACCCATACATACATGGTGAATTAATTCATGACAAAGAAGCCAAGAATATGTAATGGGAAAAGAACAATATCTCCAAAAAATAGTGTTAAGAAAACTGGACAGCCACATGCAAAACAATGAAATTTTAGAGCACTATCTTACACCATACAAAAAATTAACTTGAAATGGATTAAAGAGTTGAATGTAAGACCTGAAACCATAAAAACTCCTAGAATGTATGAGCAGTAAGCTCCCTGACATCAGTCTTGGCAATGATTTTTTTTGGATCTGACTCTAAAAGCGAAGGTAATAAAAGCAAAAATAAACAAGTGGGACTACATCAAACTAAAATTCTTCTGCACAGCAAAGGAAACTATCAACAAAATGAAAAGGCAACCTGCAGAATGGGAAAAAACATTTGCAAACTGCATATCTGATAAGGGGTTAATATCCAAAATATATAAAGAACTCATATAACTCAATAGCGAAAAACAAACAATCCCATTTAAAAAGGGACAAAGGATCTGAATAGACATTTTTCCAAAGAAGTCATGCAGATGACCAATAGGTACATGAAAAAATGCTTAACATCACTGATCATCAATGAAATGCAAATCAAAACCACAGTGAGCTATCACCTCACACCTCTTAGGATGCCAAAAATTATCAAAAGGACAACAAATAACAAGCGTTGGCGAGGACATAGAGAAAAGAGAACCCTTGTGCACCATTGTTGAGAATGCAAATTGGTGCAGTCACTATGTGAAACAGTATGGAGATACTTCAAAAAATTAAAAATGGAACAACCATATGATCCAGCAATTCCACTTCTGGGTGTTTATCTGAAGAAAATGAAAATACTAACTTGAAAAGATACCTGTACTCCCATGTTCACTGCAGTATTATTTACAATAGGCAAGATATGGAAGCAACCTAAGTGTCCACCCAAAAGATGAATGGATAAAGAAAACATAAGATAGATATAGATATACACACATACACAAAGAAATATTATTCAGTCATGGGCAAGAAGGACATCTTACTGCTTGCTACAACTTGGATGGGCTCTGAGGGCATTATGCTAAGTGAAATAAGTAGGACAGAAAATGATAAATAGTGTATGATCTCACTTATATGTGGAATCTAAAACAAAAAAACCAAAACAACAATCAAGCTCATAGACTTAGAGAACAGGTTTGTGGTTGCCAGAGGTGAGAGGAGGGGGTAATATGCATGAAGGGAGTCAAAAGGCACAAATTTTTTTCAGCTAAAAATAAATAAGTCATGGGGATGTAATGTAAAGCATGGTTACTATAGACAATAATATTGTTGTATTGCATATTTGAAAGCTGTATGGTGATGGATGTCAACTAGACATATGGTGATCATTTAACAGTACATACAAATATCAAATCATTATGCTGTACATCTGAAACTAATATAATACTGTAAGTCACTTATACCTCAATATAAAAATAAATAAGTAAAAGTGTGGTATTAGTAAAAATAGACAAATTTATCAATGGAACAAACAGAGAGCAAGGAAATAGAACCACACAAAAATAGACTATTGATCTTTGACAAAGAAACAAAGGCAATTCAATGGAGAAAGAATAGACTTTTCAATAAATGGCACTGAAACACTTCAATATCCGCACACACACACACACACACACAAATCCAGACCAAGTCCTTACAACTTTCACAAAAATTAACTCTAAATGGATCTTAGACCTACTTGCAAAATGCAAAAATGCAAAACTTCTGCAAAATAGGGAGTTCCCTGGTGGCCTAGTAGTTAGGACTCCAGGCTTTCACTGCTGTGGCCCAGGTTCAATCCTGGTCAGGGAAATGAGATCTTGTAAACTGCATGGTGCAGCCAAAAAGAATGAAAGAGAGAAAACTTCAAAAAAACAGGAGAAAGTCTAAGTGACTTTGGGTTTGGCAATGTTTTAAAATATAACACCAACTGTACATTACATGAAAGAAAACCTGACAAGTTGGTCTTTACTAAAATTAAAAAATTCTGCTCTTTGAAAGGCACTGTTAAGAGAATAGAGACATGCCCAGAACAGGAGCAAATATTTGCAAAACACATATCTGATAAAGGACTTGTGTTTAAAATATATCAATACAAAGAAATTTTAAAATCAATAATAAGAAAACATACATTCCCATTAAAAATATGCAAAAGATGTGAATAGACACTTGACCAAAGAAGATATACAGATGTGAAATAAACATGTAAAACCATGTTCAACATCATTTTTCATTAGGGAATTTCAAATTAAAACAATGAGTTACAACTATACATTTATTAGAATGGTTAAAATCCAAAAAACTGATAATACCAAAAGCTGGCAAAGACGTGTAACAACAAGAATGTTCATTTATTACTGGTGAAAATGAAAATGGTGAAAAACTTTGAAGACAGTTTGGCAGCTTCTTACAAAGTCTTATCATATGACCTACAACTGCACTCTGAGTTATTTGCCCAAATGAGCGGAAAGCTTCTGTACATACATGTTTGTAGCAGCTTTATTCATTATCACCCGAAACTGTGAACAACCAAGATGTCCTTCAATAGGTGAATGGGTAAGCAGATTGTGGTACATCCCTCCAGTGGAATATTATTCAGTGATAAAAAAAATGGAGGAATCTTAAATGCAAATTGCTAAGTGAAAGAAGCCAATATGAAAAGGCCACAGACAATAGACATTTTAGAAATGGCAAAACTATAGAGACAGTAAAAAAAAAAGTCAGTGATTACCAGAGTTTCAGGCAGAGGGAGAGGAAAGATGAATATCTAAGCACAGATGAAACTGTCGTGTATGAACTGTAATGATGGAAACATGTCATTAAGAGTTGGACTGTGAAGAAAGCTGAGCACCAAAAAATCGATGCTTTTGAACTGTGGTGTTGAAGAAGACTCTTGAGAGCCCCTTGGACTTCAAGGAGATCCAACCAGTCCATCCTAAAGGAGATCAGTCCTGGGTGTTCATTGGAAGGACTGATGCTGAAGCTGAAACTCCAATACTTTGGCCACCTCATGTGAAGAGTTGACTCACTGGAAAAGACCCTGATGCTGGGAGGGAACGGGGGCAAGAGGAGAAGGGGATGACAGAGGATGAGATGGCTGGATGGCATCACTGACTCGATGGACATGAGTTTGAGTAAACTCCGGGAGTTGGTGATGGACAGGGAGGCCTGGCGTGCTGCGATTCATGGGGTCTCAAAGAGTCGGACACAACTGAGAGACTGAACTGAACTGAATAGAATATGCAACAAGAGTGACCCATACTGTAAACTGTTGAATAATAACATATCAATATTGGTTTATTTAACAAATGTACCACACTAATGCTATCATCTCAATTATTCTGTAAATCTAAAACTGTACTAAAAACTAGGTCACTTAATTATTTTAACACTCTTAGCATATAATCCAGCAATGGCACTCACGTTCATTCATTCGATACAAAAACCTTACACAATCATAGCATCCTTATTTGTAACAGCCAAAAACTGGAAAAAACCAAGATATCCTTCAACTATTGACTGGTTAAGCAAACTACAATAAATCCATAACATTGAATGCTATTCAGCAACAAAAAGGAACAAGCTATTCACATATGCAACAATCTGGATGAATCTCCAGATAATTATGCTGAATAAAAAACAGCCAGTCCCAAAAGGTTACATACTGTATGATTCTATTTATATAACACTTGAAATAACAAAACTATAGAACTGGAGCACAGATTATGGGTTGCCAGGGGTTAAGGAGGGAGAGCAGGAGAAGGGAAGTGGGCATGGCTATTAAAGTGCAACATGATGGAAATGTTCTATGTCAATATCCTGGTTGTGATATTGTAAGATTTTACAAGATGTTATGATGGGGAAAACTGGGTAAATTGAATCTACAGTTCAGTTCAGTCACTCAGTCAGGTCCAACTCTTTGCGACCACATGGACTGTAGCACATCAGGCTTCTCTGACCATCACCAACTCCTGGAGCTTACTCAAATTCATGTCCATTGAGTCAATGATGCCATCCAACCATCACATCCTCTGTTGTCCCCTTCTCCTTCCTATCTTAAATCTTTCCCAGTATCAGGGTCTTTTCCAATGAGTCAGCTCTTCACATCAGGTGGCCAAAGTACTGGGGTTTCAGCTTCAGCATCAGTCCTTCCAATGAATATTCAGGACTGATGTCCTTTAGGATTGACTGGCTTAATCTCCTTGTAGTCCAAGGGATGCTCAAGAGTCTTCTCCAACACCACAGTTCAAAAGCATCAGTTCCTCAGTGCTCAGCTTACTTTATGGTCCAACTCTCACATCCATACACGACTACTGGAGAAACCATAGCTTTGACTATACAGACCTTTGTCCGTAAAGCAATGTCTCTGCTTTTTAATATGCTGTCTAGGTTGGTCATAACTTTTCTTCCAAGGAGTAAGTGTCTTTTAATTCCATGGCTGCAGTCACCATCTACAGTGATTTTGGAGCCCCAAAAAGTAAGGTCTGTCATTGTTTCCATTGTTTCCCCATCTATTTGCCACAAAGTGATGGGACCAGATGCCATGATCTTAGTTTTCTGAAGGTTGAGTTTTAAGCCAACCTTTTCACTCTCCTCACGTTCATCAAGAGGCTCTTTAGTTCTTCTTCACTTTTTGCCATAAGTATGGTGTCATCTGCATATTAGTGGTATTGATATTTCTCCAGGCAATCTTGATTCCAGCTTGTGCTTCATCCAGCCCAGCGTTTCTCATGATGTACTCTGCATATGAAGTTAAATAAGCAGGGTGATGGTATGCAGCCTTGACATACTCCTTCCCTGATTTGGAACCAGTCTGTTGTTCCATGTGCAGCTCTAACTGTTGCTTCTTGACCTGCATACAGATTTCTCAGGAGGCAAGTCAAGTGATATGGTATTCCTGTCTCTTTCAGAATTTTCCACAGTTTGCTGTGATGCACACAGTCAAAGGCTTTGGCATAGTCAGTAAGGCAGAAGCAGATGTTTTTCTAGAACTCTCTTGCTTTTTTGATGATCCAACAGATGTTGGCAATTTGATCTCTGGTTCCTCTGCCTTTTCTACAATTATCTCAAAATTAAAATCTGTCTAAAGTAAAAAAATTTTGTCTAAAAAATTAAAAAAAGAGAAAAATGGGAAAAGTAGGCGCCTCTTACTTACCTCAAATGATCCACCAGGTTGTCCTGGAACCAGGGCAGGAAACCTCTGGGGTGATTTCCCATTAGCTGGCATGTTCACTCTGGATACCAGTCCACCTTCCAAAGCTGGAGAGGTGTGTGTATATGGGCTGCAGTCAAAATAAATGGAAGATCCTGCAGCCTCCATTAAGGGGAAAGCTCAACAGCTCCACAGAGACAACAACAAATCCTAAAAAGGACAGTATCCATGTCATCAATGTCATTTCACATTCACCCCACAAATTTCAACAATCCCCTCTCTGAGCATTGTTCAGGGCAGATTATGGAAATAATCATGATACGTGGAGTCAAATTAATGAGCTCAAAGGGGTGCTTCACATTTTACCCGACAAGCCTATCCCTCAATTCCAGGTTCAAGGCAGATCTGGGTTTGAGGAGAAGGTAGACCTGAGGCAAGTGAATGGTGCTGAAGTCCCATGAGATAGGCAGAGGAAGGACTTGTTCATGGGGTCCTGGTAGGTGACTGTGGAAGCAGAAAACCTGGAAACTTGCTAATCTAAATGAAAGGGATCTCTTTTGCCCACTTTAATTATTTCGCCATTCTGGGTGAAAAATCTCTCTTAAATTCTTCTACAAGGGGACTTCCCTGGTGATCCAGTGTTTAAGAATCTGCCTGCCAATGCAGAGGGCACAGGTTTGATCCCTGGTCAGGGAACTAAGATCCAACATACCCTGGAGCAACTAAGCCCATGCACTGCAAGTACTGAGCTGGCACCCATGCCCACGTGACACAACAAAGATCCTGTGTACCACAACTAAGGCCTGAAGCAGCCAAATAAATAAAAATAAATTAAAAAATATTCTACAGGGAAGTTCTCAGCCTGTTCTTTCTAGAAGATGGTTCAACATTAATAATATTCATTAAATCAACAAATTAGAGGGGGAGGAAACACACTGCTTTTAACTTACACCAAGAAAAAGGCATTTGACACAAGTCAGCAGTCATTACTAATAAAAACTCAAAATTAGGGAAGAAGCAAATCACTTAAATATCACAAAAATCATTTACAAAAAAATAGCTCTGAAATACTATGCTAAAAAGTAAAATGATGAAGCAACTGCCATTAAAAATAGTAAAAAGATAGGGATGGCCAATACAATTCAAAATTTTCCTGACTCTAGCACACACGAAAGATGAAATAATCAGAATAAATATTGCGAATAAATGAAAATATAGCTCTCTTTGTCAGTGATATGATTTTATACATAGAAAACCTACCAGACTCTACCAGAATTCATAGGGTAATTTGATACAGGACTGGATACAAGATAAAATTATAAGAGCAGATAGTTTTTTTCTGTTCAATAACAATAATCACAAGAAAACAGAAAAAACCATTAATAATAACAAGAAAAATATAAAAATATGTAAAATAAACAAGAGCTATATTAAAAATTTTTTTAATTAAAAAAATTGATATAGTCACACAGACAAAAAGATTTAATTAAAATGGATGAAAAGATTTAATTACAATGTCAACCCTCCCAAAAGCATTATAGCAAAGAATAAATGAAAAAGAAAAATTAAATACAAAGCTCAACAATAATAAGATGTTGTCTACAACACTTTGCAGAATGCAGCTAAAGAGATTCTTAAAAGGGAAATTCATGCTCTTAAATGTTTTTTAACAAAGAAAGGTTGAACATTAATGAATTAACAACCAATTTAAGAAGTTAGATAAAAGAGAAAATAGTACAACTAGAAGGAATTACGGAAACTGAAAACAGAGGTACATCAGGGAAGATCAACAATACCAAAAGGTGGTTCTTGGGAAGCGCTAATAAAACTAGCAAATCTCTGGGGAGACTAAGGAAAACATCTAAACACACATGCACTATTAGGACTTGACAACAAGATGCAGCAAAGAATCTAAAAACTGACTACCTAAGAGGCCTCCATCCCTGACCTGCTAGATTCTCATTCATCAGACTCTTTAATTCCCCACCAACTGACCCCACAAACTGACAATCTGCAACTCCACAGAGCCAAAGCCAACAAAGCCATCACCTCAAAATCACTGATAACTGTCAGTGATTACGCCACAAACCCTCGTGTACTCACTCACTTTAGTGCCGCGCGCCAACAAGACTTAAAACAGTCGGAGGGCCACTTCCGTTTCCTGTCCTCACCTCTGCCACTGCCCCTTCTGGGGGTGTTAATTTCGCACACAATCAAACAAGAGCTCTGAGACTGTGGTCCACTCACTCTGAACAATGTGCAGTTAGAGATCTGCAGAGACTTGAACCACGAGCAGCGGTGACGGGCGAGGAACATGGCTGCGCCGAGGTGTTCCACTATGAGGGCTGCCATCTTAGCGTCCTTTCCGTACAGTGGGCTGTTCCATAGAGGACGATGGCGGGGGGCGTCGCTCATGCGTAGAAACTTTCTGAAGGCCAGGCTTCAGGAGAAACTGGCTTTTGGAACTGCGTTCTATAGGCCTGTGCAAAGTTTACAGAAGCAGAAGTTCCAAACCGCATCCCAGGGAAAAGGGAGATGTGTCCAGATCTTCCAGGGAGGTACCACTAAGAAGGGGGAAGAAAGGCAGGATCACAGTTTCCTTGGGAGATATCACTGGACGAGAGAAGGAGTCAGGGTGGTACAATCCCCTCCTTGAGGATACCACTGGTAAGAGGGGGGAAAGTCAGGTCCCCTCCTGGGCAATACCACTGTAGAAGAGAGAGGAGGAGTCAAGGTGGTACAGTCTCCTTTTAACGTATTGTGGAATTGATATCAAGAAGTGTTTGATCCCTTCAATTTTCATTACCCCACAAAAATGGTTGTAGCTAGGAATAATATTACTAGTCTTTGATATAGATAACTAATGTTTTCAGAAAATTATCAATAGAAAGACATTTAGAAAAGTTATAAACACACTTTCAATGAAAATGAATCTCTTAAGATGCGCCCCCAACATCTGCTATCAACCAGGTTAGCCTCTCTTATGTGGAAATTCAGGAGCTGCTGTCTCTTGGGACAGAAGAGAATTCTGGGTGTTCTTCACCTCTGAATTCCTATGCACATTCTTTAAAACCCAGTCTTAGTATACCCTCCTGCAGGGAACCTACTCTGACAAGAGGTAAAGAGCTCTTTTCCCTGCTGAAGGTGTTTCAAACCCAGCAGGTAGACCCTGGCTAAGTGTGGGTATGGATTGCTGAGTACCCTAAGGACATTCATTTCTTCTCTCTGGGCCTCAGCTCAATAATCTGGAGTAGTTATGAACTGGATGGAGACAGAATGGCAAATGTGAGAACATTGCTGTAACACACACACCTCTACATAAATTTCCAAAACTTATTATTGCTGTGATTTCTGGTCAACATCTCAAATCCTAGACCCTGTTTACTTCCACCATCAATGCCTCTCTGAACTGATGTCAAAGCTGAGCCTTTCTTAACTCTACCAACACCTATGTGATCTGGATTCTTCTCTATTAATGCTTTACTGAAAGTTAGGTTTGAAGGATTCGTTAACAAAAGAAACCACTTGTTATACACACATAAACAATTTTAATTTTTGATAGAAGACTATTTAACTTAATTTCAATATACAGTCATTAGAAGCATCCAAAGAAATAGAAACAATAGAGAAAAGCAACAGCATCTACACAGCCAAATTGGTCTGACACTTACATCCAGACTTGACCAGAGCTAGAAAGTCCCAAATGACAGCAATCTGGAGTCCCAGTTGAGAAAGGGCCCTGGGCAGAGAGTCCACTCCATGAGTGAGAATTCACACTGCAGCTTTGGAGGCTCCCCCATATAATCCCAGGCCACAAACTGATATCATCATCCATTTGCTAGCAAAAATGCAGCTCTGTTTTTTTTTCTTTAATTTTTATAATGCTGTTTGTTTCACCTTGTCAGTCATAAAATTAGTTAGACCTCAGGAGAGTAGCAAGGTCCCCAGCAGCTTAAGAAATTCCGAGACCTATTCCCTTTCTTATCTAAAGTGCCACTTCTTGCTGGTAACAATTGGTGTGCTTGCAGGCAGGCATGAAGTCTAGGCAGGGTCAGAATTCAGTCAGAGGCCTGCTCCCCTGATTCTGACACCTGAACAAGACAACCTCCATTTTAATTTCCCTAACAAATAATGATTTAATCAGTGTTCTTGTATTTTGACTTTTGAAAATATTGCACTAAAATGTTGTTTGATTACTGAGTTTTGGGTTCCCCCTTAACTTTTGTACTTTTGTTAGGGAAAGTACACTGATTGAAACTGCCCACCCTGGCCAGGCACCATAGTAACTATTTGCATGAGTTGTTTTACGACAGGAGGTCCTGGTAAGGAACAGGGAACTAATAAGCCTCCACCAACCAGAAGAGTTCGGGAAAGGTCAAAAGGAGACACCACCTGTCCAACCACCTCCCAGAATCCTTCTGGCATCCATCTTGGCTGAACAAGGTGTGTACCACCAGAAAGGACTCTGAGCCAGAATGATTGGCTAAAGACAACCGGGAAACTAATCCCATCACCATAAAACCCAAGACTGCAAGCCATTAGACAGAACTGTTCTCCTGGGTTCCATTATCCTACTGCTCTCCACACGGGTGCCCTTTCCCAATAAAATCTCTTGCTTTGTCAGCACATGTGTCTCCTCGGACAGTTCATTTTGGAGTGTTAGACAAGAGTCCAGTTTCAGGCCCTGGAAGGGGTCCCCCTTCCTGCAACACTTTGAAGTGAGTGTCTCTTTTGCCTGAGCCTAGTCCCAGCCCTACTAAGAAAACTTGCTCTCTGACATCAGGAACTTTATTAATTGAAACTATGTCAGTAAGAATAAAATGTTCCACTCTTGCCTGGAGGAGCCAAGCTACTTTGACACAGAAAAGCAGAATTGATTTCCAACCCAGATTCAGAGATTCAAAAAGGGGCATCTGAAGTGTCACATCTTTTTTTTTAAATTTTCTCTTTTATTTATTTATTTTGGCTGTGCTAGGTCTTCCTTGCTGTACATGGGCTTTCTCCAGTTGCATAGAGTAGGGGCTACTCTCCAGTTGCAGTACTTGCGCTTCTCACTGTTGTGGCTTCTCCTGTTGCAGAGCACAATCTCTAGGGCACCTGGGCTTCAGTGGTTGCAATGTGTGGGCTCAGTACTTGTGGCACACAAGCTCAGCTGCTCTGCAGCATTTAGGATCTTAGTTGCCTGACCAGGGATCAGACCCACATCCCTGGCATTGGAAAGGGGGTTCTTTACCACTGGACCACCAGGGAAGTCCCATGCTTCATTTAAATTTTAACTAAACTCCACTTTTCCCCAACATCCTGTAGTAATACTATTTCTTCCTTTGTTTGGTGGGACTAGGGTAATCAACCATCCCTGTGTGTGTAGGTCAGAGGGGTTTATTGAAACAAGGGAACTTCAGTGCTAAAATTAGGAAAGTCCTGGGAAAACTGAAACAAGTTGGTCACCTTAAGTGAGATCCTGCACAGTTCCTGTGATGTGTGGTCTCCCTTGTTACAGCAAGTTAAAACCTATTTCTGGGGAGTTCTGGGCTTTCACTGCCATGGCCCAGGTTCAACTCGTGATTGGGGAACTGAGATCCCATAAGCCATGGGGGCACTGTCAAAAAAAAAATTTCTGTCTGACTATGGATGTGACACTTGTGGTCTTTATCAGATGGACTTTATCAAGCTCATTAATGTTGGAAAGGTTCACAGAGGTTGAGTTTGAGATCACTCTTACTATGCATTGGTGGTGGAAAAATTGCCAGGCCTGGGTTCCAGCTCCAGATCAGGGAGACTTTGATGGAGGAATAGTTCATTGAAGGCTGAATGCTAAATGATACTAGGAAGGAATTGACGGTGGAAGAATTATCAGAGCTCTAGATTACCAGTCAGACTAGAGCAATACTGAAAGGGTTTAAAATTGGCTGAAAGGTAGTAGAAATGTTAACAGGGGCCTGGATTTTAGCTTTTGACAAGAGAGTCATTGATGGTTGGTTAGTAAACAAATGACCAAATTCAAGGTCCTACCATATGAGTGACTTCCCTCATAGCTCAGTTGATAAAGAATCTGCCTGCAATGCAGTAGACCTGGGTTCAATTCCTGGGTTGGGAAGATCCCCTGAAGAAGGAAATGGCAACCCACTCCAGTATTCTTGTCTGGGAAATCCCATGGACAGAGGAGCCTAGCAGGCTACAGTCCATGGGATCACAAGAGTCAGACACAATTTAGCAACTAAACCACCACCACCACGTTATGAACAGTGGTGGTGGAAGAGTTAATGGAAGCCAGTAATTTGAGCTCTCTTGTCTAGACCAAGGGGTTGCAGATAGATAGTACAGCTGGCCAATGGCTGTGTATAATAGTTGGGATCTGGTTTCTAGTGACCAATAGGATGAAACAGCAGCCTGTTACTAGGGAGAAGCCCCTGTTGCTATGTGCAGAGTGAGAGAGGCAGAGCCTGAGTTGCTACAGACAAATAGTTAGCCAATGACTGCAGACATTGGGCTTTAGCCTCTATAGCCTTTGGTAAACTATTGCCAAGTAGTAACCCCTATTGCCATGTGAAAGGAGGCAGCCAAATTGGCACCTGAGAGGCTGTAGACAAAAGACAGTTAGCCAGTGGATGAGTAAGAATGGGGCTCTGGCCTCCCCAAGCATATGAGGCTTCCTGGTCTGTAAATCAGGTAGGTCCTCATTGTCCAATGCAGGAAGAAGGCAATGCATAGCCTGAGGGTGTGCAGATAGGTAACACAGCTGTGTGTGGGAAGTGGAAGTGGGTGGGAGTGGAAACAAGGCCTGAGGTTGCTTTGGGCAGGCGGTGCAGCTAGCCAACGGCTCTGTGTGGGAGGCAGACTTCAGTCTCCCTGCCCAAGCCAATGCTAAACATCCCTGTTACTATGCAGAAATAGCTTTGTTCCAAATTGTATCAGAAAGAATGAAGCCTCTCAGTCTTGCCTGTGCTGTGCTGTGGTAGTCACTCAGTCATGTCCAACTCTTTGCAACCCCATGGATTGTAGCTTGACAGGCTCCTCTGACCATGGGGATTCTCCAGGCAAGAATACTGGAGTGGGTTGCCATGCCCTCCTCCAGGGGATTTTCCCGGGGATCGAACCCATGTCTCCCACATTGCAGATAGATTCTTTACCATCTGAGCCACCAGGGAAGCCCCTGGAGAATCTAAATCACTTTGACAAAGAGCAGCAGCCTCAATTTCCAACACAGGAAGAGGAGGAGGAAACTTAGCATGAGGGGTTGCAGACAGGTGACAAAGGAAAAGAAACAAATGAAATAACTTTAATAACATAGTTTATTTAAATTACATATCCAAAATATTACCATTTCAACTTATAATCAATCTTTGAAATTATTAATGAGATATTTGGCTTCTTTTTGTTGTAGTAAGCCTGTGAAATCAGATGTGTACTTTACATTTACAACATATCTCGATTTGAATGCTAAATTTTCATCAGAAATACTTATGAAGTCTAAATATAATAGATTTCATAAAATTTACTGTGGAGGACTTACCCCGCAGTCCAGTTATTATGACCCTGTGCTTTCACTGCAGGAGGCTCAGGTTCAGTCCCTGGTTGGGGAACTAAGATCCCATATGCTGCACTGCGTGGCCAAAAATAAATAAAAATAAAATAAAATTTATAGATGATAATTTAGGTTAACATTCACAGGTTGTTCCAAACATACTTTAAAAGTTTTCTAATAACTGAATTGAGTATCTATTTTTTAACAGAAGAAATGTCTAATATTACCAAAATGTACAATGTTACATTTAGAACAGTTTTTCTTTCAAATGGCAGCTAGATATTTGAAAGGTTTGCCACAAAAAGGAGTGATTATAATCTCAAAGCTCAATTGGTGCCCAGGACATCATTTCAGATCTCTTAATCCAAAGTTGTAATGCATTTTATTGAAGTACTGGATCTTCTGTTTGTGCGTCTATCACTGAGAAACCCCCAGAGGTCTGGCCTGTAGAAATCCTACATACCCTTACACAGCACCAGTAAAGACAAATGGAAGCCCTAGAGGAACCAGATAGACCAAGCAGATGGAAATAACACCACAAAAGCTCAGAAAATTAAACTGATATTGGAACCACAGCACCAAAATTAGGCCAAAATTTTCATAGCAAACCAAAAGAGGGTGACTGACTGCTAAAATAAAACATTTCAATAGGACCCAGCATCTCCTAACGTCATAGATGAAGGCCTGGAATACAACAGAAAATCATCTGTCACATCAAGAACCAGTACCAAATTGAATGAGATAAGACAATCAACAGATGCCAACACTGAGATGACTTGGATGTTCAAATTATCCAACAAGATTGTAAAGCAGGCAGTATAAAAATGCTTCAACAATCAATTACTGATGCCGAAAGCTCAGCTTCTCTGTACACCAGTGCTGAATAAAATCTCAGAGACAGAGTTTTGGTGAGGTAAAAAAGGATAGCTTTGTTGCTTTGCCAGGCAAAGGGGGACACAGTGGGCTAATGCCCTCTCAAACCCGCATGTCCCAACTCGAGGAAGATAATGAGAAGTTTTATAGTAATGGTTCAGAGTGGGTGTGATCAGCTCGTGGACTTTCTTCTGATGGGTTGGTGGTGAGGTAAGTAGGAGTCAGCATTATCAACCTTCAGGTCCAACTGGTCTGGGGTCTATGTGCTTGTGGGCAGCATACCATTATTAATTGTTAACTTCTCCCACCTGGAGGGGGTTTCAGTATCTGCAAAATAACTCAAAGATAATGTGTGTATCCCCTGATGAGGAAATAAGACCTTGCCCCAGTGCTGCTCTTGGGAAAACACTGACCGAACCGCCTACTCTGGCCAGACACCACAGTAACCATTTGCATGAGTTATTTTAGGACAGGAGATCCTGGTAAGGAACAGGGAACTAACAAGCCACCACCAACCAGAAGAATTCAGGAAAGGTCAAAAGGAGAGAGGAGACACCAGTCTCCATGTCCTTCCAGAATCCTTCTCTCTGGAATCCATCTTGGTTGAGAGATGAATGCACCAGCAGGAAGAACTCTGAGTCATAATGTTTGGCCAGAGACAACCCAGAGATGAACCCCATTATCATAAAACCCGAGACTGCAAGCCATGTGGCATAGTCCACCGGGGTTCCCTCAGCCTGCTGTTCTCTCCCCAGGTGCCCCTTCCCAATAAAGTCGCCGGCTTTGTCAGCACACGTGTCCTCAGACAATTCGTTTCTGACTGTTAGATAAGAGCCCACTCACAGGGCCTAGAAAGGGTCTCACTTCCTGCAACACCCTCCCTTCCTTAATTAACAACTGCTTGAATTTGCCCATTGGAACTCAGGGAAGATCATGGAGACTGAATGAAGGCTGTTTCCTGTAATCAAAGAAATCGGAGTGTAGCCTAAAAAAATTAGTTTACAACTAATTAGTTGTAATTATAGTGTAACTATAGTGTAAAACACTATTAGTGTTTTATTCAGTGGGAAAATCTTAGGACTTCAAGCCCAGGAGATAGCATCTCAGGTAGTCCTGAGAGACTGCTCTGAAGCAGTGGGAGAAGGAGTCAGGCTATATACAAGTTTGCAGCAAAGGGAACAGACAGTCTGAACATCAAAGATTATTGTTAAGTAAGGAAAACCAGATATCAAGTAAAGGAATTTAGAATTCCTCTATGTATGGGAAGATGCAAGAGTCTGGGATTATTGAAGTCATTCTTTTCACATGCATTTCAGCTATCTGGAGCCAGCATCCTGTTTTTTGATTTCTCACAATCTCTTGAGCTCCTCAGCAATCTCCATGGGGAGGGGTGGCATCATCTGGATCACAGATATTGTGTTCCCTTTTGTGAACTTTCATTCACATTTGGAGGCCGAAATCGCTGATGGCTGTTACATCCTTCTTTACTGGTATGGCAGGAGATATTCCATTTAACGGGACAGAGAAAGCCTTTGTGCCCAGGAGTCCCACAGAGCTCTGCTCATAATCATTACAAACTCTAAAAATTCTATTGGAACAAATGAAAAATGAGAAGAATCTCAGCAAAGTTTTTTTTTTTTTAAACCCCAAATAGGTTGTTGTTATACAGTCACTCAGTCGTGTCTGACTCTTTGCGACCCCATGGACTGCAGCACGCCAGGCTTCCCTGTCCTTCACCATCTCCTAGAGCTAACTCAAACTCATGTCCATCAAGGCGGTGATGCCTTCCAACCATCTCATCCTGTCTTCCTCTTCTCCTCCTGCCTTCAATCTTTCCCAGCATCAGTGTCTTTTCTAATGAGTCAGCATCAGGTGGCCAAAGTATTGGAGCTTCAGTTTCAGCATCTGTCCTTCTAATGAACATTCAGGACTGATTTCCTTTAGGATTGACTGGTTTTATCTCCTTGCAGTCCAAGGGACTCTCAAGGGTCTTCTCCAACACCACAGCTCAAAAGCATCAGTTCTTCAGCATTCAACCTTCTTTTTGGTTCAACTCTCACATCCATACATGACTACTGGAAAAACCATAGCTTTGACTATACAGACCTTTGTCCATAAAGCAATGTCACTGCTTTTTAATATGCTGTCTAGATTGGTCATAGCTTTTCTTCCAAGGAGCAAGCATCTTTTAATTCCATGGCTGCAGTCACCATCTGCAGTGATTTTGGAGCCCAAGAAAATTAAGTCTGTCTCTGTTTCCATAATTTCCCCATCTATTTGCCATGAAGTGGTGGGACTAGATCCTCGTTTTTTTAATGTTGAGTTTTAAGTCAGTTTTTTTACCCTCCTCTTTCACCTTCATCAAAAGTTTCTTTAGTTCCTCTTTGCTTTCTGCCATGAGTGTAGTGTCATCTGCATATCTGAGGTTATTGATATTTCTCCTGGCAATCTTGATTTCAGCTTGTGCTTCATCCAACAGCATTTTGCTTGATGTGCTCTGCATAGAAGTCAAATAAGCAGCATGACAATACACAGCCTTGATGTACTCCTTTCCCAATTTTGAAAAATGGATATTACAGAAACAAAAAATGCAATGACAGAAATAAAAATCTCACTGGATGGGTTCACTAGTAGAATAGAGATGACAGAAGATGGAATCAGTAAACTTGAAGACAGATCGAAAGAATTTACCTAATCTGAAAATATTAAACAGAGCCTCATAGACCTGTAAGACAATAATAAAAGACCCAGCATTCACATCATGGAAATACCAGGAGGATAAGAGAAAGACACTAAGACCAAATGAATACTTGAATAGTTAATGAAATGTCACACATTTGGCAAAAGATACAAACCCAAGTGGTGCAGTTGGTAAGAATCCATCTGCCAATGCAGGAGACAAAATAGACATGAGTTCGATCCCTGACTTGGGAGCATTCTCTGAAGTAGGAAATGGCAACCCACTCCAGGATTCTTGCCTGGAAAACCCCATTGCAGAGGAGCCTGGTGGGCTACAGTCCATGGGGTTGCAAAGAATTGGACACAACTGAACACACACACACACATACACACACACAAACCTACAGATCAAGAAGCTGTGGGAACCTCAACAGGATGAACCCAAAGAAATTCATGTCAAGATATATCATAATTGAACTTTTGAAAACTAAAGACAATAAAAATAACTTAAAAGCAGTGAAGGGAGAGAGAAATTGTTCCTTCTAGGTTCTTTGGCTGGTTTAATAATTAAACTGACGTAAGGCAGATTGACAGGAGAAAAACAAAAGTTTAATAACGTGTATAACTCCTGTACACATGGGAGATACCCAGGAAAACCAACTCTCTGAAATGGCCAAAGCCATCACCTTAAATACCATCTTCCAACTGTTGACTAAAAAATTAATCACAACCTGAAAATAGAGAGTTATTTTATTTGGTGGGAATGTTAAGGACTCTGAGCCCAGGAAGCAGCACCTCAGTAGCCCTGACTGACTGCTCCAAGGAAAGGGGAGAGGGAATCAAGCTATATACAAATTTGCAACGAAGAGGGAAGGCAGTTTGAACATCAAAGATTACTGTTAGTAAGGAAAACCAGATATACAGCTAAGGAATTTAGTGTTCTATGTATGGGAAGGTGCAAGCCTCTGGGCTCACTGAATTCATTCCGTTCATATGCACCTCAGTGTTGTTGTTCAGAGGCTCAGTCGTGTTCGATTCTTTGGGATCCCATGGACTGCAGCACACCAGGCTTCCTTGTCCTTCACCATGTCCCAGAGTTTGCTCAAACTCATGTCCATTAAGTCAATGATGCCATCCAACCATCTTATCCTCTGTTGCCCACTTCTCCTCCTGCCCTCAATCTTTCCCAGCATCAGGGTCTTTTCCAGTGAGTGGGCTCTTCGCATCAGGTGGCCAAAGTATTGGAGCTTCAGCTTTAGCATCAGTCTTTCCAATGAATAGTCAAGGTTGATTTTCTTTAGGATTGACTGGTTTGATCTCCTTGCTGTCCAAGGGACTCTCAAGAGGCTTCTCCAGCACCACAGTTCAAAAGCATCAATCCAAATCCTGTTTCTTGATAGTCGGCATCCTTAATTCCTTGTTTACCATGTGTGCATGCTAAGTTGCTTCAATTGTGTCCGACGCTGTGTGACCCTGTTGGACTGCAGCCCACCAGGCTCCTCTGTCCATGGGATTCTCCAGGCAAGAATACTGGAGTGGGTTGCATTCCCTTTTCCAGGGGCTCTTCCAGATCAGGGTTTGAACCTGCATCTCTTACCTCTCCAGCATCGGCAGGCAGATTCTTTACCACTAGCGCCACCTGGGAAGCCCCCATATGGTGGATGCGGCTTCTTGCATTCCTCCTGGTAAGTAAAGTCGCTCAGTTTGCGACTTCATGGACTGTAGCCTACCAGGCTCCTCTGTCCATGGGATTTTCCAGGCAAGAGTCCTGGAGTGGGGTGCCATTTCTTTCTCCAGGGGATCTTCCCGGGCGGGAGGGCTTCCTTGGTGGCTCAGACGGTAAGCGTCTATCTGCAATGCTGGAGACCCGGATTCACATTCCCCCTAACTCCTCAGCAGTTACCGTGAGGGGTGGCAGCATATGCTGGATCACAGGCATCGTGTTCCCTTTTGGGAGTCCTCATTCACATTTGGAGGCCCAAAATCAGGGATGGCTGTGACATTTCTTGCCCACGGATATGGCAGCAAATATTTCATTTCCCACAACTAAAGATGAAAGAAAATCTTGGAGGGTGTGGGAGGGGAGTCAGTTATGGGAGATGACTGGGTAAACAGATGGCATGGTAAACAGGGGTAAGGTTGTTATGCAGACTGAAGTTGTTGCTTTCTCCATTGATAAGAGCTTTCTAGAGATGTAAAGTCATCTTTCTCTTCCTGGTACAGAAGGGAGATATCCTAACAAATGGAGATTTCTCTTATAAATGTAAATGTCTCTTACAAAACGGTGACTTCTACTCAGTTTTCAGAACTTTTCTCAGGGCTTCTGTCTTTTAAAAAATAACCAGCTTAAAGTAATATGCCAAAAGACATATTTTGAGGTGGCAAAATCTGCTCCCCTTTAGCAGCCAGAAAAAAAAACAGTATTACCTCGAGGGGAACACCAATTTAAGTGACAGCAAAATGAGTAGGGAAATTGGAGAGATGCTGTTTAAGAGTACAAATTTGCAAGTAGTAGATAAATAGGTTCTGGAAATCTAATACACAGCATAGTGAATATAGCTAGTGATAATGTATCATATACTTGAAAGTTACCTGGAGAACAAATCTTAATTGTTCTCATCACAAAAAAGAAATGGTAATTTGTAATGGGATAGAGGTATTAGCTAATGCTGTGATGATAATCATTTTGCAGCATATAAATGTATCAAATCAATACATTGTCTACTGTAAACTTATACAATGCTATATGTCAATTATATCTCAATTTTTAAAAATTCAAAAGAGACAAAAATGAAAATAGATTTCTCACCAGTGGCAAAATATTTTTTAAAGTACAGATAAAAGATTTGTCAAGTGCAAATTCTTTATCTGATGAAACTATCCTTCAGGTAAGAAGGGGAAATAAAGAGCTTCCAGGGTGATGAACATGTGAAGATTTGGGGAAAGGGGTGCACCTAGAGAGGGCATAAAAATCCACCCCTCCCTCCCTTCCCAGACATCCAGCTCTATGCATCTCTTCCATCCAGCTGTTCCTGAATTATATTCTTTTATAATAAACCTGTAATCTAGTAAGTAAAATGTTTTCTGAGTTCTGTGAATTAATCAGATTTCTGCTTTGTGGAAACTCCTAGTTTATACCTAATCAGTCAGAAGTACAGGTGACAATCTGGGCTTGTGACTAGCATCTGAAGGGTGTTGGGGGGAGGGCAGTCTTGTAGGACTGAGCCCTTAACCTGTGGGATCTTGTTACCAAATTGCTCAACTAGACCTACCCTGGGGTCCTAGCCTGGGCCGAGGCCACTTGGCTAGGTCAGGGAGTTTATTTTTCCTATCAGATTTGCAGTGAATCATGAAACTGATGCTAAGACTGGAACAGCACAAGCTTTATTCAGTGGCCAAAGAATGAAGAAACGGGAATCTAGTTTGCAAATCAACTTCTCAACTCAATTTGGGTGAAGAAACCATGTATAGATTGCAAGAGGAAATATCAATAACCTCAGATATCCAAATGAGACCACCTTATGGCATAAAGGGAAGAAGAACTAAAGAGCCTCTTGATGAAAATGAAAGAGGAGAGTGAAAAAGCTGTCTTAAAACTCAACATTCAAAAAACCAAGATCATCTGATCCCATCACTTCATGGCAAATGGATGGGGAACTAATGGAAGCAGTGACAAAATTTCTTTTCTTGGGCGCCAAAATCACTGCAGATGGTGATTATAGGCATGAAATTAAAAGATGCTTGCTCCTTGGAAGAAAAGCTATGACCAACCTAGATGGCATATTAAAAAGCAGAGACATTACTTTACCAACAAAGGTCTGTATAGCCAAAGCTATGGTTTTTCCAGTAGTCATGTATGGATGTGAGAGTTGGACCATAAAGAAAGCTGAGAACCAAAGAATTGATGCTTTTGAACTGTGGTGTTTAGGAAGACTCTTGAGAGTCCCTTGGACAGCCAGGAGATCAAACCAGTCAATCCTAAAGGAACTCAGTCTTGAATGTTCATTAGAAGGACAGATGCTGAAGCTGAAGCTCCAATACTTTGGTCACCTGATACGAACAAATGACTCATTGGTAAAAACCCTGATGCTGGGGAAGACTGAAAGCAGGAAGAGAAGAGGACAACAGAGGACGAGATGGTCGGATGACATCACTGACTCAATGGACATGAGCTTGAGCAACCTCCAGGAGATGGTGAAAGATAGGGAAGCCTGGTGTGCTGCAGTCCATGGGGTTGCAAAGAGTTGGACACAACAGAGCAACTGAACAACAACAATCTGAGGACAGGGGTGTGGTTTGGACAGGCTTTTTCAGTCTTCGTGTGGGCTTTTCTGATTGCTGTCATGGCAGTTGCCACCTGTCATGGCACTGGTGGGTGTGTCATTTAGCATATGCTAATGTATTACAAAGAGCTCAATGTCTACTAGAAGTCAAATCTGCCACCTTGGGCCTAGTTGGTCCTAACCAGTTATTTTTCTCTTTGAAGCTTCCTCTTGAAACTTAGGTTAAGAACAAATGGTTTCCATTTGAAGGAGGAACCAGGGTATGATTTGGAGCAAAAGCCTTGGTAGCAATCTGACACTTAGGGAAGGTCAAAGAAGTGGTGGAAGGAAGCCTATTTCTTACAAATGAGAAAATGAGGGACACAAAATGTCTTTTGTGCCTACGAGGGCACCACAGGGTTCTGCTCAGTTTCAATTGCCTATCTATCTATATACACATACACATGTATAATATGATGTATTTGTTATAAATGAAACATATGAATATGCACATATGGAAATAGAATAAATATTTTATATTTGGATATATGGGCATCTTTCTAAATCTTAAGGTGAAGACATTTAGTGGTCATAAGCGGATTTAGTTGCATAATGGTGAAATATAGTGGCTGATTCTGAAACAGGAGGGAAGGGCTAGGGCACAACCTTTAAAAGAATGACATAGCTATTGAGGATACCAGTTAAAACCAACTAGGTCCAAGATGGCAGAAGATTCCACTTTCAGTAGACCTTGAGCCTCATTCTACACTCATTGTAATATGTTAGCATATGTCAAATGATACACCAACCAGAGCCAAGACAGCTCCAAGGCTGATCATAAAAGGCCAAAAAGTGGGCAGTGACCAAATCTTAGAAATCCCTTCCCTTTCTCCAAAATAGTTGAATAATCCTCCCATTCACTAGCCTATGAATTACCCAGCTCATAAAACTAACCAGTCCAAATTTTGGGGACCTTCTCACCTTTTGAGACAAACTGCATTTTGTCTATGGAATGTGTATCTCTCTAAGTAAATCTGTTTTGTCTCTCTCTGAATTATTTCTGTGACAAGACATAAAAACCTGAGCACTAAGTCCTGAGGCCAGGTGAGTGATTTCAATTAAATGACAGTGGGTTCAATCCCAAGTTTTGGCATACACACAAAAAAAGACAGTGGGGTTCAAGTCCCAGGCCACAGGCTCAAGTCTCAATCTGAGTTTTGCCTGGTTTTGAATCCCATCTGAGTTACACAGTTCCAATTCACCCTATGTATTTACAAATATTAACTGCTGGTGATATATATGTGCGTGTGTGTGTGCATGTGTGTGTGTGTGTGTGTGTGTGTGTGTGTGTGTCTCATTTGGTAAAGAATCCACCTGCAATGTGGGAGACCTGGGTTCAATCCCTGTGTTGGGAAAAGCCCCTGGAGAAGGGAAAGGCTACCCACTCCAATATTCTAGCCTGGGGAAGAGCCCCTGGAGAAGAGAAAGGCTACCCACTTGAATAACATATTCACTGTTTTGTTCCATTACCTTCTGCCATTTGCCAGGCAACTTCATAATTCCATCTCCCCAAAACTTTTTATCTTTTTGAACAGAGAACTGTTCCAAGTGCCTTCTACAGTCTTCCTTGGAATTGGAATTTTTTTCCATTAAGAGAATTTTGTAAAGACCAAAATGAATGAAAATCCAGGGGTGCAATGGTGCAATGTCTGGTGAATATGGCAGATGAATCAAAACTTCCCAGCCAACCTGAACAGTTTTTGTCTGGTCATCAAAGAAACATGTGGTCTTGTATTATCCTGGTGGAAGATTTTGTATTTTCTGTTGACTAATTCCAGATGCTTTTCACCAAGTGCTGTTTTAAGTTGGTCAAATTTGGACTAGTACTTCTTGGACTTAATCCTTTGGTTTTCTAGAAAGAGCTCTTAATAGAGGACCCCTTACAATCCCATGATATATACATCACCTTCTTTGGATGAAGATCAGCCTTTGGTATAGTTGGTGGTGGCTCATTTCACTTGCCCCATGATTTCTTCCACTCCACATTATTTTACAGTATCCACCTTTCATTGCCTTCACAATTTGTTTTTAAAAATGGAATGTTTTCATTACATTTAAGTAGAGGATCTCGTGCAGAAATACAGTCAAGAAGGTCCTCCTCCCTTAACTTATGTGGAACCAAAATATCAAAGAGATTAACATAACCAAGCTGATGCAAGTGATTTCTGTGCTTGATTTGGATATTTTGAGTATGTTGGCTATCTCCCGTGTGGTATACATTGATTGTTCTCAGTTAATGTCTCGATTTGATCGCTACCAACTTCAACTGGTCTATCTGATCATGGAGGATCATCCAGCAAGAAATCTCCAGCATGAAATTTTGACAACCATTTTGATATGTTCAGTCACAGCACCTTCTCCATACACTGTACAAATCCTTTTTGCACTTTATTTGCATTACCTTTCTTTAAATAATAAAGCATAAAATGCCAAAAATATTGCTTTTTTCTTCAATATTAAAATGACTACACAAAAATTCACCAATGTTAGTAAGTTTTTTAATGCATGCTGATATGGCAGCTGTCACAATATGATTTAATAAAATTGTTTTGAATGAAGTTAAGGACAACTAAGTGCTACTAGAGCCTTCTTATGGAAAAAGTCAAATGAACTTTTGGTGGTAGTTTGCTAAGTCGTGTGTGACTCTTGCACCCCCATGGACTGTAGCCTGCCAGGCTCCTCTGTCCATGGGATTCTCCAGGCAAGAATACTAGAGTGAGTTGCCATTTCCTTCTCCAGGGGATCTTCCCAACCCAGGGATTGAACCTGGGTCTCCTGCATTGCAGGCAGATTCTTTACCAACTGAGCTATGAAGGAAGCAATGAACTTTTGGGGCAACCCAATACTTCTATATGTTGCTAGACATAAATGACATGATGCTTTAAGGAGTGTGCCTGGAGTTGGAATAAAGTAAGGATGGAAAGAGGAAAATAAATGTTACTGAGTTCAAACTCTCTCTGCTCGCCACACAATAGGCCAAAAAATCTGAAAGATGAGGTGTTGAGACAAGGAATAGGGCTTTATTTGGAAAGCCAGCTGACCAAGATGATAACAGACTAATATTTCAAAATAACCATCTTATCTAGGTCTGGATGCAGACTTCTTTTATAGAATCAGAGAGAAAAGCAGTTAGGAACTAAAATAAAAAGGCAGAATAGAGAGGGAGAGGTAGTGAGGAAGTAAAAAGAGCCATCAGTTTTGTAAAACATCACCTGGAGTGGCCAACATGGAGGAAGGGATGTGTTAATCTCTTTTCTTGCAGCCAGTCACAGGTAGGCAGTCTTATTATCTCTCTGTGAGCTGAACAAAGGCACATTAGTTCAACAGTCAGGCAGAGGGGCAGTGTTCTCTGAAGAAGGTCATTATATATGATTATAATAACAAAAGCAGAGCCAACATGGAGTCAGAATTGGCTCTTCACTGCAACAAATACATATTAAAAAGTACAATTTAAAAAGCAGGAAGAGGGGCATCCCTGGTGGTTCAGCAATAAAGAAGCTGCCTGCCAATGCAGGAGACTCAGGAGACATGGGTTCAATCCCTGTGTTGGGAATATCCCCTGGAGTAGGAAATTGCAACCTGCTTCAGTATTTTTGCCTGGAAAATTCCATGGACAGAGGATGGGCTACAGTCCATTGGGTCCCAAAGAGTTGGACAAGACTGAGCATGCATGCATTCTTGAACTGAAGATTATAAGGATAGGATGAGATTTGTTTTGAGCAAGATGAATTTGTTGCATCTATGTGGCATCCAAATAGAGATATCCATCAGATAGTTGGATAAAGGGGTTAAGGGCAGCATTTCCTAAAGCGGTTTTCCCCCAAAATGATAGTTCTCTAGGGCATTAGCAAATGTTAAAGGAAAAATAAAGGAGAGGGCTCCATGTAAAAGAACTTAAGGGGAATGTTTGGTTACAGGAAGTTAAACAGGTACTGAACCTTTAATATGTTAATATGCATTGTGAACTTCCAAGAGCAAAGGTATTTCCCAAAATCATTTGACCATGGACCTGGTTTTCTTTCCATACAGTATCTTGTGGGACTCATGGTTCCAAGGAACCATTTTTGAAATGCTTGTCTTGAGCCTGAGAGACAAAAGTATGGACTAGCAACATGAGAGCACTCTGCGTTAACATGGCAACTGAAGGCATGGGAACAGCGACATTAATACAGAGTGCATGGAGTGAGAAGAAATGATGGCTGAGAAGAAAGTATGAAGACAAAAGAGAACTTCAAAAGGACACCTGGAAGGATTGGCGTGGACAAAGAATGTCACCTGCCATTTGAGTAAACAAAGGGTGTTGTGGTCAGCAGCCACTGCAGCTGCTGCCTGTTTCCCCTCCCCCACTGCTCTCTGAAGGGAATTTAAGATGGAGAAAAACAAGATACTGATCCTAGATTTTTGTTGTTGTTCAGTCACTCAGTTGTGTCCGACTCTTTGCGACTGCAGGGACTGCAGCACACCAGGCTGCCCTGTCCTTCACCATCTTCTGGAGGTTGCTCAAACTCATGTCCATTGAGTTGATGATGCTATCCAAGCATGTCATCCTCTGTTGTCCCTTTCTCCTCCTGCCTTCAATCTTTCGCAGCATCAGGGTCTTTTCTAATGAGTGGGCTCCTTGCATCAGGTGCCCAAAGTATTGGAGCTTCAGCTTCAGCATCGGTCCTTGCAATGAATATTCAGGACTGATTTCCTTTAGGATTGACTGGTTGGATCTCCCTGTAGTCCAAGGGACTCTCAAGAGTCTTCTCCAACACCATAGTTCAAAAGCATCAGTTCTTTGGCGCTCAGGCCTTTTCACAGTCCAACACTCACATACATACATAACTACTAGAAAAACCATAGCTTTGACTATACGAACCATTGGCTCTGCTTTTTAATATGCTGTCTAGGTTGGTCATAGCTTTTCTTCCAAGGAGCAAGCGTCTTTTAATTTCATGCTTACAGTCACCATCTGCAGCGATTTTGGAGCCCAAGAAAATAAAGTCAGTCACTGTTTCCATTGTTTCCTCATCTATTTGCCATGAAGTGATGGCACCGGATGCCATGATCTCAGTTTTTTGAATGTTGAGTTTTGCTTTTTTTTTAAGGTGGAGAAGAGAGATGAGCTGCAGAGAACCATGAGAAAGCCAACACACACCTGAGACATCCAACAGGCATCCCATGATTGGGCCTGGAATTAAATATCCCAGCATACAAGAAACCAAACGTCCTATTCTTATTTAGTCACTCAGTTGTATCTTACTCTTTGTGACCCCATGGACTGTATCCCACCATGCTCCTCTGTCCATGGGATTTCGAGTGGGTTGCCATTTCCTTCTCCAGAATGTTGAGTTTTAAGCTAGCTTTTTCACTCTTCTCTTTCACTTTCATCAAGAGGTTCTTCAGTTCTTCTTCACTTTCTGCCATAAGGGTGGTGTCATCTGTGTATCTGAGGTTATTGATATTTCTCCCAGCAATCTTGCTAACAGCTTGTGCTTCATCCAGCCTGGTATTTTGCATGATAAACTCTGCATATAAGTTAAATAAGTAGGGTGACAATATACAGCCTTGACGTACTCCTTTCCCGATTTGGAACCAGTCTGTTGTTCCATGTCCGGTTCTAACTGTTGCTTCTTGACCTGCATACAGATTTCTCAGGAGGCAGGTAAGCTGGTCTGGTATTCCCACCTCTTGAAGAATTTTCCACGGTTTATTGTGATCTACACAGTCAAAGGCTTTGGCGTAATTAACAAAGGAGAAATAGATGTTTTTCTGGAATTCTCTTGCTTTTTCTATGATCCAACGGATGTTGACAATTGGATTTCTGGTTCCTCTGCTTTTTCTAAACCCAGCTTGAACATCTGGAAGTTCACGGTTCACATACTGTTGAAGCCTGGCTTGGAGAATTTTGAGCATTACTTCGCTAGCATGTGAGATAAGTGCAATTGTGTGGTAGTTTGACCATTTTTTGGCATTGCCTTTCTTTGGGATTGGAATGAAAACTAACCTTTTCCAGTCCTGTGGCCACTGCTGAGTTTTCCAAATTTGCTGGCATATTGAGTGCAGCACTTTAACAGCATTTAACAGTTTCTTCTTTTAGTCACAGTCTAGTATTTCACTGTGTGACTATATCACAATTTAACCATTCTTGTTATGGACATTTGTATCTTTTCCAGATCCTTATTTCAACAATGAATATTGATGTAAACACTTGTCTACATGACTTTTGGTGTGCATGTGAATGCATTTCTGCTGGGTAGATGCCTAGGAGTGGATAACTGTGTCATCATGTATGCATATGCTAGAATTTAGTAGATAAGGCCAAATAGTTTTCCAGAGTTGCTGTACCA